>NC_035109.1:388497428-388801851 GCF_002204515.2 Aedes aegypti | reverse complement strand
CTTACATTTTATGGTGTTTAGAAATAATTGGTTATATCGGACATCCGCTTTTTAGCTGTGTACCTTTTTTTAAGCGTGAATGTCATAAACGACCACACGCAGAGAAATACCAGCTATTCAAAACAATAAATAACTTTGTTGTTCTCAATAAACTTGTTCAATTTGTTGTAATACAAAAATGCGTTGAAACAACAATAATTTTTATCAGAATAAAGCAACAGTATTGTTGGATTTACTGGGTACATTTTTAACTAGATTTATTTTTGAAACAACAAAAGAAAAACTTTACGTCAAATGAAAGTTTATTTGTTTCAATTTACATTATTAGTGATTCTAATAATTATGCATGTAGCATAAAAACTGTCTCGCCATTTTGTTGCTTAGTAGAACCGGTGAAAAAGCGAATGTTTCCGATACATTATATTAAATAAAAGTACATGGCGTTGTTCTTTATGTTCGTGCGAGAAGTTCAGGTCATAGATTTTTGTATCAGTTTTGGAGTAAGGAAAACCAGAATCAGAATTATTTCTGGTGAGTATCAACCATCTTTTCTAAAATTTTAATTTCACTAATGCATTCTCCAGTATTGCAGTCAACTCTTACACGAGCCGATTATTTCATCCCGTCACTTTGTCGCGAAGTGGATAAAGAACATTCTCCAGTTAAATGGATTTTGGTGCATGTTCCAATACTTCTACTTTCACAAAATAAAAGTAAAGTAGACGTTTCGTTTTCGTTGTTTATTGTTTAATTCCTAAAAAAATAATAATAAAGGGACTGGGACCAACAAAACAGTGTTTTTATTTCAAACAAGAACATTGTCACATCAAAAAACAGTGTAATTTAATTTAAAAAATGAAAGGTTTTATTTCCATGCAAAAATTGGTTGTTTTAAAAGAAAAAAATATTTGAAACAAAAATAATATTTTGTTGTACCCCGTTTAACGCAGCTGTCAAATTCAACAATTTTTATTTTTGAAATAAATTGAGAGTTGTTATTAAAACAATAAAAGGCAATTATAAGCCGGCAAATAATACAGATATATTGTTGTAATGATACAGAATATATTTGATATTAAAATAGTTTTCTCTGCGTGCACTTCAACATCTGGTGGTCACTAGGAGAACGTTACATATCAGTTGGCTTTTGACTCACAAAAGAGCGACGCTATTCATGTCGCCTAGAAAAGACAAGAGTCGGTTATCTTTTTCCTTCTAACCATCTTTGATATACGCTTCCAATCGCAAAACGCAACATACTGTTAGCCATCTATACTTTGGTAGCGCAACTAGTCAGATGATGAGAGATTTGATTTTTCACGCATCCATCACATGCCGCTGTGGGGAAAAATGTTTTATTTTCCTGATATAAGACGGTTCACAGTAAAACAGTTAGGCGGAAAAGGTAGGAATATCCATTCTCTATTTTCTACATACGTTTGTTTTTTGTATTATTGCACTACTTTCATAAAAATGGAGATCCGGCTGGTAGGAGCACTAGTTTGAGGTTGGAAAACCAGGATATGTGAGGTTAGTTTCATTGGAACTTTCGCCTGAGCGATTTTTGCGCTTGAGTAAAACACGCTTCGGGACATTCTCCGCTGCCCCTTAAAATACCATTGGGTAGATAAATGAATTCTCTACCATTGGATCTCATTCAGTTTCATACATAAGTGAAGTAAGCGGTGAAAATAAATATTTTGTTCCGAATGTTTTAAAACCATGAATGAGTTTGACATTGCTCTCGTCAACCATCATCATGACGACAGCAGCACACCCCACCGGACGAATTGTCGTATTCGCGACTACGAAACAAAAAGAGATTTACAAAGCACTCGCACTTATGGAAAACCTCGTAAGGAACTGTCATCGTGTGCGTGAAAAAAAAGCAAAAAATATACCTCTCCTTGTTTTTCTCACAGAAAACCGAAGAAAACATCAGCAGCTTCGTAGTCCCGAATTGGGAGCGAATTGCACCCAACAAAACTACATCATGTGATAAAATCGAACGTAAACATAATACAGAATAATAACATAACATAGAATTATATCCTCCAAACTTCGGAAAGATTTAACTGACAATTATTTTTAACCGTTAAAGTGCGTTAAATATTTATTATTATTTTTTGATCTGCATTCTCTTCTGTGCATTCGATATTTGTTAATCGATTATTTTAAGTAATCGATTTTGCGACATCTCTATTGAGTATTCACCACTGTTTTTGTCCGCGCGCGTCTATTTGAGGTGAGTTTTTTTGTGTGTGGGTGGTGTCAAAATTTAATGTTGCTGTTTATCAAACATACCAGTGGTGGTTTTCGCAGATTGTTTCCAGTTTTTTCAGCAGTAATTATAGGTGCAAAATGAGTAATCCGTTGAAGGAGTGCTTCATAAAACCCCTGACCGACCGACATCCTCCGATTCGAATCGACTCGGAGCGTAAAATCATCGGACGCAGCCCGGAAACTTTGATCCAGGATCCGTGCTGTTCACGGCAGCAAGGTAAGCGTCCCTTGATTGGGCCATTTTTCCAAAGTTACATATATTCCCGATTCCAGTGTGCCTGAAAGCCAATTTCAAGGGAGGATTTGTTTTGGTTAAAAGCCTGGGATCTAATCCCTCGGTGTTGAATGGTAAGCAGCTGGAGAAAAACATGGGCTATGAAGCTTACGACGGGGATATTCTGGAACTGCTACCCGGACAGCATCAGTATACGTTCGTTTTTAAATTCGACGAGAAAACCGATAGCAAGGACAGGAAAAGCAAAGAGAAGAAAGACGACAAGGGAAAGTCCAATGGAGATGACAAGGAGAGACGAGATTCTCACAAACGGAGTCTGTCGAAATCGGATTCTAAAGGTGACTCACAACGGAAAAAGAAGAAGCGGGACGAACGGAACGGAAGTTCTAGCAGCTCCAGCAGATCGATCAGCATCGACAGAGATGGAGGAAGTAAGAAAACTCCGGTTCCTGCCGCGGAAGACCGATGGGAAGACATCGATTCGAAACTGTTGTACATCTTCACTAGCAAAGACGTGATCGCTTCCGATAAGGTCGCAGCTTACGATCTGGACGGAACGCTAATCAAGACAAAATCGGGAAACGTGTTTCCCAAGACGATTGACGATTGGCAGATTGCCTACCCGGAAGTTCCGGGAAAACTGAAATCACTTCACAAGAACGGATTCAAAATTGTACTCTTCACCAACCAGGCAGGCATTTCGAAGGGAAAGTTGAAGATTGAAGATTTCAAGCAGAAGATCGGATCGATCCAAGCCAAGCTGAATGTTCCCTTCCAAGTGTTTGTCTCCACTGGAAAGGGGAAATACCGAAAACCCTTAACCGGCATGTGGGATGCTCTGACCCAGTTGGTAAGTATTTTTCAAATTACAATTTTCGGTTACATTCAATCAATTTTCTATAATAGTAGAATCTGTTATATGGTTTCCATTTTTCTCTCTCCGGATTTATTTAGTATTTCAAATAAGCTACTAATATAATTTGGTAACTATTTTAATGTGAGTCTCTAAAACAACCTCTATTTTCAATGGATGGTGTTGAACTTTGGTTCAACGGAAGTTCCGAAATTATGATTCTCCGTCACGGAAATGAATTAAAACACACTTTATCCATTGATGAATAAGAGAGAATATTATTGCCCTATAAAGGACATTGCAGAACTTATTTAATTTACAGTTTGTTAATCGACTCGTACTTTAACTCCATGCAATTCAATACTGTATAAAGTGCTCTGTGAGTGTGGTCTTGCGAACCCCTGACACTAATTGTAGTATTCTGAGGACCAGCGCTTTAGGAAGTCTGTAACAACCATCAAAAGAACTGCTGCATAAGTTTCCAGAGTTATATCTGAAGGCAACTTAAAACAAGTACCGGATTGAAATTCCTGGATAAAAAAAAAAACAAAGTTGTTCCTACGACCTTCTTCTTCTTGGCATTTTACGTCCTCACTGGGACAGAGCCTGCTTCTCAGCGTAGTGTTCTTATGAGCGCACTTCCACAGCTATTAACTGAGAGCTTTCTTTGTCAAAGTTGCCATTTTTGCATTCGTATATCGTGTGGCAGGTATGATAATACTCTATGCCCAGGGAAGTCAAGGAAATTTCCTCTACGAAAAGATCCTGGACCGACCATGATTCGAACCCAGATACCTTTAGCATGGCTTTGCTTTGTAGCCGCGGACTCTAGCCACTCGGCTAAGGAAGGCACAAGACCTACGCACAGTAATATTTGTCCTAATATCACGAGGAATTCCCAAAAAGACACTCTTAGAAATATTCTTGTTAGGTCTATTTTTTCATGCATGTCCCTATTGAATAGACACGCATTCGCTACCAGCCCTACCTAAGAAGTATTTGAATTAATTTCCAATTTCAACAGAAAAACGATGGCATCAAAGTGGACAGAGCGCGCAGCTTTTACGTTGGTGACGCAGCTGGCCGTCCGGAGCAAAAGAAACCAGTCAAGCGTAAGAAGGATTTCTCCTGCGGGGATCGACTTATGGCGATAAACGTAGGCATTCCATTCTTCATTCCCGAGGTCCACTTCCAAAATGCCAAAGATCACGAATGGACAAAGCCAGAATTTGAACCAAAAGTAGCCCTGGAATGTCGCGAATTACTTTCGCCATCTGGGAGCAAACTGGTTTCTTCCCAGCCGGAAGTGATCATCATGATAGGATTCCCCGGATCCGGCAAGAGTCACTTTGTCAAAAACCATCTCGAACCGAAAGGATACGTATCGATCAATCGCGATACTCTGGGATCGTGGCAAAAGTGTACATCGCTGCTGGAGAGTACCTTGCGCAGTGGGAAGCGTGCCGTCGTGGATAACACCAATCCGGATGCAGAAAGCAGGAAGCGATTTGTGGAGATTGCGAAGAAGATGAAGGTGCCATGCCGGTGCTTCAAGATGAGTGCCTCCTACAAGCAAGCCAAGCATAATAACGCTTTCCGAGAACTGACGAACCGTAATCATGCCTCGATCAACGATATGGTTTTCAATATGTACAAGTAAGTACAGAGAATGTTTTGTTAATTTGATGAATTGTTATGTTTACTAGAATATATTTTTTTAATTAAATGAAAGGTCAAAATATCAGGAACCAACAAAGGAAGAGGGTTTCGAAGAAATCGTTAAGGTGAATTTTCTACCCAAGTTTGAATCGGCTGCAGACGAGAAGTTATACAAAATGTACCTGTTGGAGAGCTAATTATTTAATTCTTAGAAGTAAGTTTGTGTATTCTTGTTCTAACATTGAGTATATGCACGTTGGATTTAGTTTCTCTTTTGTGCATTTGTGAAAGCCTTTTTCCAATTAACGCGAATGACTGTATCAGCAACTCAGGAGCAGGATCTTTGAAATCAATTTCGCAAAAGTCAATTAGAATCCTTTCCTGCGATCAAGTTAGGAATCACAACTGTAAGAAAACCTTTATCTTTATCACTTCTCAATAGTGATAATGTAACACGACATGCACTAAACATAGGACACGGGATATACATCAATAGATCAAATATTGGTCGCAGTGGTTTATGTTCCGAACACAAAAAAAAAAAACACGTCTCACCAAGAGAATCGTAAAAGAACTTAAGGAGATACCAATGGTCGTCATATGAACAAGACGGATTACGATGAGCAAATTGAGAAAAAAAACTATAAGGGTACATCCCTATGGGGTTGTACGAACTGGTGACGTAGGACCACGATGGTTTATGTAACTGAATTTGATGTCATTGTGTTGCTCGTTTTGACTTCATACTGTTTTCAGTGCTCGAAACTTTCGTAAATATTAATCATTCGTCATATTTATCTATGAAAATGTGAAATTTCACTTCAGGATGTATGATCATTTTGAAATTATATTAATAACCTCCTCTGAAATATACAGTAGCATTGGAAAGAACAGTAGTGATTCAGTAGTAGATCCAGTCATCGCTTTGTAGTTCTTATGGTTTGAGAGAAATATTATACATTGCTTGGCAATGTAATAAATTAAGTCGGAAATATTACTCCGCGCTATATTACTATATTACGCACATGTGGTGGCCCTAAAAAGAGCCAAAGGCTTTGTTAGCACGAATGCTGTCATAGATAAATGGCACTACAGCATGTTATCAGTTGATTGCCATGGTTAAACGAAAAATCCTCAATGCAATGCAATGAACAAGTTCTCTGCTTATACGACGAACCAGCTGAATGTTTCGTCGTGTGGATGGCACACATCAGCAACAGATATTGGACCACACGGCTGAAGTCGAAATCTTAAAATGTAGCTCAAGTTTGAAATCTTGAGCAATTTCACTAGCCGGACGCTTGATTTGCCTAATAATAGTGGTAATGGTGCTTAACAGGCTTGATTCTTGACTGCACCACAGATGATGAGTTTGATTTTGACGGCGCACTGGTTGCGTCCTTCTCGCCCGATGAGATTTGCGGTGCGGATGACGATGTGCGCTTCAACAAGCGGCTTTGGTCGATTTTCTTCAGCCATCTCGTACAAACTTGCCGCCGCTTGCTGATCGGACACACTTTGACGGCGCACTGGTTGCAATCCTCCTCGCCCGATGAGATTTGCGGTGCGGATGACGATGTGCGCTTCAACAAGCGGCTTTGGTCGATTTTCTTCAGCCATCTCGAACAAATTTGGGAATATTACACAATCAACTCTTCAAAACACATTTGTTGGCTCTGAAAAGGGCCGATTGAATTGTTGAATTTGCGTAACACGGACACACTTTGACGGCGCACTGGTTGCAATCCTCCTCGCCCGATGAGATTTGCGGTGCGGATGACGATGTGCGCTTCAACAAGCGGCTTTGGTCGATGTTCTTCAGCCATCTCGTAGCTTGCCTCTGGTAGCGAGGAGCTGAGCCGGTTTGGAGGAGCTCTTACCAGCTCGAAAGCGAAAACAGAATGAAACCGAATTCAGCAAAGGAGGGATGCTTTATACCCTTAGAATAGCAGGTGATGCTCCTCCTTTCAAATTCTTCGTTTTCTTATCTGGGAAATAGGCTGTATGAAACTGATGTCTGGGTAAGGGATGTACAAGATGAACATTATGCTGTTATTGCATCCCGACGGCACTGCAGCAGCGTCCTCGGAAACATCCTCAAATTGCCGTATTGTCAATTATTCGTAATAAATCAATTATTGTATGATGCTACGAGATGAATTAAGAGATTATAGCAAGTATGTGGTTAACAAATTAGGGAATATTACACAAATAACTCTGATATTAATTGGTGGCTCTGAAAAGAACCGTTTTGATTGGTGGGTCAAAGGGCTTTTACATGAACAATTATCCTAATAACTCTCTTGATATTAATTGGTGGCTCTGAAAAGAACCGTTTTATTTGGTGGCTCTGTAAAGAGCCGTTTTGTTTGGTGGGTCCAAGGGCTTTTACATGAAAATTATCCTAAGAACTCTCTTGATATTAATTGGTGGCTCTGAAAAGAGCCGTTTTGTTTGGTGGCTCTGAAAAGAGCCGTTTTATCGTTCAATCACCTGGTTCATATAATATACACGAGCAGGAGTGAGCGGAACACGGAAAGTGACCAATAGTTCACCACGATTGATCTGGATTTTCCGGTCCTTGAAAAGTTGTTGCAGTGGTGGTTGTCGATGCTTCTTCGGCGGATGTTTCTTCGGCGGATGTTTCTTCGGCGGATGCTTCTTTGGCGGATGCTTCTTCAACTGAAGCTTCGGTGGCGTTTCCTTATCGTTTATGAACGAAACCAAAAGAGCGGCAATTTGCTGCTTGCAGTTGCAAGGAGCAAATCCGCTCTTCGATTTCGCTCGAGCCATTTTCTTCAAATGTTGTTCGGAGCGCTGATCACGATAGAATGAGGCATGGCAGATTGATTTGACTTTATTAACGAGATTTTTAGCCCTGGGCTAGTTCATCTCGGGACCAACGGCTTTACTTCCCTTCCGAAGGAAGCCGTCACTATAACTTTTTTACGTCATAAGTGACTATGTCGGGGATGGGATTCGATCCCAGGTTCTCGGCGTGAGAGGCGAGTGTTCTAACCACTACACCAGGTCCGTCCCCTCTAGGCATGGCAGGCTATGTGAGCTGCTTTTATAACTGGAACCAATCACTTAACGACCAATCACAAACCAGCAAGGGGAAAAGGCGGTTCCCCGCCGGTGACGATTGGTTGTGCATTAGGCACCAATCAGAAGCAGTGTAAGCTCCCTCTCTTGCTAGATGATTTCGTATTCTGGAGCGTGCTGTTTAACATTGCAATTTGATCTATTGTTCGTCATGTTTATCAATGAAGATGAACGATTCTCCATTTAGAATAATTTAAAACGCGATATAGTAGAAAATATACCTCTGTTAATATATGATGTCTTCTTGGAAGGCCCCCTTCGTAAGCTTAAGAGAAGTAATATTCTTTGCTTGGCATATAAGATGTTAGAAATAAATAAAGTGGAAATCTTACTATAACTCTTTTACGCACATTTTGGTGGCCTGAAAAGGGCCGATGGCTTTCTTAGCTTCGATGCTGTCACAGATGAATATTAATGCAATATGTTATCAGTTGATTGTCAAACGGGGAATCCCCAACGCAAATATATAAATTTGAGCAAGCTATTTGCTTATGCGACGAACCAGCTGGATGTTTCGTGGCTTGGATGGCGCACAACAGCAACGGGCTGTGGATCGCCGGGCTTAAGTCGAAATCTGGAAACGTTATTCATGCATTATCATGAGAAATTGATCGAACATGAATAGTTGGAATGCTTGCCATTTACTAAATATTCTATAGTTAGCTATTGATAATCAATAGTTTTCTTTAATATAAAGGTAAATTTTTGATCCATGGGTACCAAAATTATGAAAATTGTTCAATCAGAATTTCTGTTCAAAACCATTCTAAACATGTCGCAATTTTGTTACATGTGATAATTTTCATAATCGAAGTGCTCCCATAAAATATGGCAAATCAAAGACACTGTTGGATGTGCCACTCTAGTTTAAATTCGTTGTGAAATGTTGAGCACTCACCCCGACGGCACTGCAGCAGCGTCCACGAATAGTCTCAAATTGTCGTGCCATCAATTATTCATGACAAATTAAATTTTGTACGAAATTGTGAGATTGATTGAGGAATATAAGATGTAACAAGGTCGGAAATATTATTCTTTCAACTCTTTTCCACAAATTTGATGGCTCTGACAAGGGCCGATGGCTTTCTTAGCCTCGATGCGGTCACAGATAAATAGCACTGCGGGATTGATCAGTTGATTTCCATGGTCCGTGGATGGCGCACAACAGCAACGGGTAGTGGATCACCGGGTACAAGGCGAAATCTGGAAACGATGCTCACTCTTGAAATCTTGAGCGATTTCCACCGACCACCAGACGCTGGATCGCTAGCTTCAATCAGCAGGTACGGACGTCGCTGCGCAGGATCGTAGCAGCTCTTGCCAGCTCGGAAGTCGAAACGGAATGAAACCGAATCCATTTTTTTGCATTAAATTCATGTTTATTTTTCCATTTGTTTTACAAAAAAAAAAAAAAAAAAATATTTTTACAGATTAAGAGTTTGACCAGAGTGGTCCTTCAGCTTTGTTTGCGATGGTGAATTTTGGTGGATGTTTTTCATGAAGATGGTTTTACCCTAGTTATTATTTTGGCCTTATTGGCTCTGGTGGTTTTTAAAAGAAAATTTGTTATCCTAGCTACTATTTACAAGACTACAATAAAATAAAATTTGATAACCTAGGGGGGAACGAGGTCCCGGATGACCTGCTGGCCAGATTGGTGGCAACGAGCCCTGAATTTCTCGATTGAGTCACCAAAGCGCTCTTCTAAAGTTTTGATCTCGGCCAGACGATGGACCTCGGTTGTCCTCGTTCTCGGAGGACTGTTGAGGATCATCCGGAGGAACTTATTTTGGGTCCTCTGGAGCCTCAGATGGTGGGTTTTAGCGCAACTCTCCCAGATTGGAACGCCACATTCAATTACTGGAAGAATGACCTGTTTGTAAACAGCAAGCTTGTTCTTCAAAGACAGAGTTGACTTCCGGTTGATGAGTGGATAAAGTGCTTTAAGCAAGATATTGCTTTTGATGACCGTTTTGTCAACCTGCTGTCTGAAGAGAAGCTTGCTGTCTAACGTTAGCCCAAGGTAGTCGGCTGCATCAGACCATTCCACCGTTGATCCACCGAGGGTGATTTTACAATCCTCAGCCGGAACAAGTCTGGGGGATTTGGAATAGGGGAAGAGGATGACCTGGGTCTTCGCTGCGTTGATACAGATCTTCCAGCTGTTCAAATAATCTGACAAGACGTTCAGGCCTCTCTGGAGTCGAGATGTTAGTGCTCTCGTGAATCTGCCGCTGTAGACGACTGATGTGTCGTCAGCGAACAGTGACAGAGAGCCGCCTTCAGGGAGCTGAGGCATGTCCGAGGTGAACAGGTTGTATAATAGGGGACCTAAAATACTGCCCTGTGGGACACCTGCGGGGATGTTGTGAGGGTCTGAGTTGACTCCATTAAGGGAAACCCTGAACGTCCTGTTAAACAGATAGTTTTTGATGATTTTCACCAAATAGGTGGGAAGATTGTATCGGTGCAGCTTGTACACCAGGCCGTCGTGCCAGACGTTGTCAAATGCTTTTTCAACATCGAGCAACGCCATGGCGGAGGATTTGGCAAGGGACTTGTTCCGCCTGAGGATGTTGGTTACTCGAGTCAGTTGGTGCACGGTTGAACGACCGCGTCGAAAGCCAAAACTGTTCCTCGAGCAAGATGTTGTTTTG
Organism: Aedes aegypti; assembly: GCF_002204515.2. NCBI lineage: Eukaryota > Metazoa > Arthropoda > Insecta > Diptera > Culicidae > Aedes > Aedes aegypti. The sequence goes on along the minus strand of NC_035109.1, from coordinate 388,791,059 downwards.
ATCGGCTGCCGAAAGCAGCCGTCTGTTGATCGCTTTTTCAAAGAGCTTTGATAACCCTGAGAGAAGGCTGATGGGTCGATAGCTTTTGGGGGAGGAAGGATCCTTCCCAGGTTTCTTAATGGGGATGACTTTTGCTGACTTCCACGACGAGGGGAAGTAGCTAAGTCGAAGGCACTGATTGAAAATCAGTGCCAGATGTTGGTAGAACTGGAGACTCAATTGCTTGAGCTCCAAGTTCAGGATGTTGTCGAAACCTGGGGCCTTCATGTTTTTGGATGTTTTGAGATAGGCCAGCAACTCGTCAGCAGTGATCTCCAACTCCTCCGAGAAGTCGTTGGGAGATCGGTGTAGGTTAGCTGCGTGTTCGGAAACAGCAGCGTCGTGTGGGCTAGGAATGTCTAGCCCTAGATTGTGGGAGCTGACGAAATGCCGACCTATCTCAGCAGCCTTCTCCGCAGGGGTTATCAAGCGATCCTTAGAGTCGGTGTTGTCTAATGGGATCAACGGTGGAATAGGTCTGGGTTTGGATTTCAAAAGTTTGGTCATCTTCCAGAATGGCCTAGCACAATCTGGGAGAGAGCGGATCTTGTTGGAAAAATCATCGTTCCTGAGGTCCACCATTCTGGCCTTGATTATTTTGGATATGCGATTGACTTCGCTTTTCAACGCAGGCAGACCAGAGCGTTGGTACTGCCTGCGTTTGGTGTTCCTTAAACGAATGAGATCTTTGGTAACACGATCGATAAAAAGGGTGTTGCTCACCTGACCAGATGCTGGTACATGCTGTTCTCGGGCCACGGAGATGGCCTCTTCGACGCTCTGCAGATGCCGGTCGATGTCTTCAGCGGACGCCAGGGGAGCCTCGTACTGGATGTTAGCGTCGACACACCGCTGGAATTGGCCCCAGTCGACACGGTGGTAGTTGCGCCGGGTGACCCGATGCCGGTTGACCAGGGAACCAACTTCTGCCACCACCGGGTAGTGGTCCGAGCTCAGGTCCTGGTGAACGACCGGTTGGGAGATGTTGTCGGCCATGTTGGTCAGGAAGATATCAATGGTCGCATGGGCCCCGGACCGGCTCAGGCGGGTGGGTGAATCCGGGCTCAGGATGGTGTAGTGGCCTTCCTCCAGGTCCTGTTGTAGGATGAGGCCGTTCCTATTTCGCCGGGGGTTTCCCCAGATCTCGTGCCTTGCATTCAGATCGCCAGCCAGGATGAACTGCCCCTGCCGCCGTGTCAGTTTGACGATGTCTTGCTTTAGGGCCGCCGATGTTCCGTCGTTGATGTTGGTTTGCTTCGGGCAGTACGCCGCGATGATCGTGATTGGGCCGATGGAGGTTTCCACCCGAACACCTACGGCCTCGATGACTTTTAGTTGGAAGCTCGGCAGCAGGGTGCAGTTTACGTTCCTCCGCAGAGCAACCGCAACGCCTCCACCTTCGGATCCGCACCGGTCAAGCCGCACGAGCCGGAAGTCGGGGATGAAGATGTTAACTTCCGGCTTGAGGTGCGTCTCCGTGATCACAGCTATGTCGATGCCTTCTTGGTCCAGGAAGGCGGACAACTCTCGGTTTTTGCTCCGGAGGGAGCAAGCGTTCCAGTTGAGGATCTTGGTGGTGGCCTCACGGGCCATATTTGGCGAGAAAGGCGAATACCACCGAGTTGGCGGCGTTGATCTGCTCCGACTTGGAACGGCAGGCGCGCAGCCGTTGGAACAAGTCCCTGGTGTACTCCAACATTTGCTCCGGAGTGTACAGGGAGCCGTCGTCGGAGGGAGGAGTGCCGGGGACACTGCGTCCAGGATTCCCCCATCCAGGAGGGGGCGCATTCTGCACCGGAGGGGCGGCGGCGGCGGCCGCGAGGCGATGCTGAACGGAAGGGGCCGACTGGCGGGATGCCTGCCGGTGGGTTGGTTGGAGCGGTGGCAGATTGGGCACTTGGTAGCGGGGCGTCGGGAAGTGCTCCTCAGTCAGCGGTGGGGGTGGTTGGCGCTGGCGTTGCCGTCCCAGCTTCTTGGCGGACGCTTGCTGGCGGATTGCCAGAAACTCCGCACGTTTGGGGCAGTTGCGGCTGCTGCCCTCGTGGTTGGCGCCACAGTTGGCGCACTTCGGCTCGATGCCCTCCATCGGTTGGCAAGTCGTGGTGGCGTGCGTACCGGCACATTTGCCACAGCGGGGCTTCATGTGGCAGTTTCGTGTCCCGTGACCGAGCGCGAGGCAGTTGCCACACTGCGTCACGTCTCGCTTCTTCGGGCGGTAGCGCTCCCATTCCACCACGATGTGGAAGAGCGCTTTCACCCTCGTCAGGCCCGCCATGGTGGTGGACCCCTTCTCCAAGTGGGCCAGGTAGAGCTGGTCCCGATGTCGTCCTCCTTGTGCTCTCCGGATGGGGAACACATTCGTTGGCTTGAGTCCAGCCGCCTTCATTTCGTCCACGATTGCCTCCGGGGTGAACTCCGGCAGCCCTCGGACGAGAACTTTCAACGGCTTGCTGCCGGGGGCATCGTGGGTGTAGAATTCCACCCCTTTTGCCTTCAGCAGCTTGCCGGCCTTGTCGAAGTCGGCGCCCGAAGCGCACATGATTTTGGTGCCGGTATGGCACAGCTTGAACAGCGGCCGGATGTTGTTGGCCGCTAGCTCGGATCGCAGCGCCGAGAGGTCCTTCGACGCCGTGAAGAGGGGGGGAACCTTCGCGCCCGGGGGGGCTTGGTCCACAGGCAGGGAGGCAAACTTGTTATTTGCCAGCAGCCTGCTGTATGCCGCCGGGTTGGCATCTTCGTTTCTGGCTCGTTTCGGCGCGCTGGTCTGCCCGCTGTCGGCCAGCGGGGCGGGGGTCGAGGCGGAGTCCGCCTTTTGCTTCCGATTGCGACCCATCGCTATGGGCCGCGGTTGCTCTGCTTCGACTAGCAGAGATGCTTTCTGGCTAGCCACCCCTAGGAGGTAGGTTAGCGCCGGAGAGCAGTCGCGGGAGCGGGAAATCGCGAAAAAAGAGTGCACTTCGCACACGCACGGAAGAGAATTCGAACTTGTGTCTCGCAACTCAAAAAGACACGCAACCGTTCACAACGGCAGTTCGATTCGGAATGAAACCGAATCCAACGAAGGGAGCATGCTATATACCCTTAGATTAGCAGATTATGCTCCTCCCCTTCGTGCTCTTCTCTTTCTAATCGACCAATCTGGGAAATGCATATGTGCCAATAATGAGTTGGACTTAGAATTACTTGATAATTGCGAAAAATGATAATGCGTGAGAAATTGGTCGAATATGAATGAAAGGGTTGACAATTACTAAATATTCAATAGTTCGCTATTGATAATCAATAGTTTTCTTTAATATGAAGGTAAATTTCTGATCTGGTGCCAAAGTTATGAAAATTGTTCAATGGGAATTTCTTTTCAAAAGCATTCTAAACATGTCGCAATTTTGTTACATGTAATCATTTTCGTAATTGAAGTGTTCTCATAAAATATGGCAAATCAAAGACACTGTCGGAAATTCCACTCTAGTTTACAATCGTTATGAAATTTTGAGCACTCACCCCGACGGCACTGCAGCAGCGTCCACGAATAGTCTCAAATTGACGTGCTATCAATTATTCATAACAAATTAAATTTTGTACGAAGCTGCGAGATTGATTGAGGAATATAAGATGTAATAAGGTTGGAAATATTATTCCTTCAACTCTTTTCCACAAATATTATGGCCCTGACAAGGGCCGATGGCTTTCTTAGCCTCGATTCGGTTACAGATATATAGCACTACGGGATGTTATCAGTTGATTGCCATGGTCAAACGGGGAATTTGCTTATACGACGAACCAGCTGAATGGTTCGTGACGTGGATGGCGCACAACAGCAACGGGTATTGGATCCCCGGGCACAAGTCGAAATCAGGAAACGATGCTCACTCTTGAAAGCTTGAGCGATTTCACCAGTCCGACGCTCGATTAGCAGCATCTCCTCGGATCAGCAACTCTGGGGGCTTCTGGTTTCTGGTTCCTAACGGCCTTGCTTATGGACCACCGATCACGAGTCGAAATCTGGGAGCGCGGATAAATTTGCAGCGGCGATGACGATGGCTTGGACGCTTCTCCGAGCGGCAGTAGTTTGCCGCTCGGTGAAGCGCCCAAGCCATCGTCATCACCGCTGCAAATCAATCTTGCGTCTTCCTCTTCCGACGACACAAATTGGACTGTGACGCGGGTGCAAAAGCAAAGCGAGAATGACTCGCCCGACCGTGTTCACAGTCCGACCGCAAAAAGAAGACTGAGGGAAGAAGCAGGGACCCATTTGCTTTTATAGTGGGAAGCGACACCGTCGAAAAGTGCTCGAACGTGATTGGTTGGATAAGAAAGGGGTCAACATTTATCAAATTTTCAATAGTTAAACAACAAAATTCACTTATCGGATATATTACTTACGATGCGTACATATATTTCTGATCGAATGATACTAAAATCGTAATAATTTGTTCATAAACAACGTTCAAAATCTCCCCTAATTTCGTTACATGTTTCATTTTCCGTACTTTTAAAGTGAAATGTTGAGCACTCACCCCGACGGCACTGCAGCAGCGTCCTCGAATAGTCAATTATTCATAACAAATTAAATTTTGTATGAAACTGCGAGATTGATTGAGAAATATAAGATCTAATAAGGTCGGAAATATTATTCCTTCAACTCTTTACCACAAATTTGATGGTCCTGACAAGGTCCGATTGCAGATGAATAGCACTGCGGGAAGTTATCACTTGATCGCCATGGTCAAACGGGAAATCCTCAACGCAAACAGCAACGGGTAGTGGATCCACGGGCACGTGTCGAAATCTGGAAACTCGAGCGCTTCCGACGCTCGATTAGCAGCAGCTCCTCGGATCAGCAACTCTGGGGGCTTCTAGTATCTGGTTCCTATCGGGCTTGCTTCTTGACCGCCGATGCTGAATTTATCACGGGTCGAAATCTGGGAGCGCGGATAAATTTGCGGCGGCGACGACGATGGCTTGGACGCTTCTCCGAGCAGCAGTAGTTTGCCGCTCGGAGAAGCGCCCAAGCCATCGTCATCGCCGCCGCAAATCAATCTTGCGTCTTCCTCTTCCGACGACACAAATTGGACTGTGACGCGGGTGCAAAAGCAAAGCGAGAATGACTCGCCCGACCGTGTTCACAGTCCGACCGCAAAAAGAAGACTAAGGGAAGAAGCAGGGACCCATTTGCTTTTATAGTGGGAAGCGACACCGTCGAAAAGTGCTCGAACGTGATTGGTTGAATAAGAAAGGGGTCAACATTTATCAAATTTTCAATAGTTTAACAACAAAATTCACTTATCGGATATATTACTAACGATGCGTAGATACATTTCTGATCGAATGATACTAAAATCGTAATAATTGGTTCATAAACAACTGAGTTATTAACGTTCAAAATCTCCCCTAATTTCGTTACATGTCTCATTTTCCGTACTTTTAAAGTGCACCCCAATATAGAAAACAAAGACGTAGTCCTACGTCAAAAAACAAGGCCCCTACCGACATCTGAGAGTGGATTAACTATCCGGACTCATTAAGCTTACGGGCAAAACGAAGGACTGCAAGGCAATCATTGGCAAGGCTCGTTTTAAGGTGATTATAAAACGAAGCCAAACTTAGAATTTTTAATTGCACAAGACGAGAGAATCTGACAACAGTTCGCGTTGAAAACCAATCAAATTGCTTGAATGCTGGTGGTGACCAATGGGATAGATTTTCAACACGGAGCGCTGTTTGGTTCTCACGTCTTGTGTTCTTGAAAATTTAAGGAGTGGCTTCGTTCTATAATCACCTTCAAGCGGCAAACCCCGTTCTTCCACGAATCAAAGGACTTCCGATAATCCACAAACCAGGAAAAAAAATGTGAGAAATCGTTTCGTTAGACGGATCCCCCACATGCACCCCCACCTTGCTGCAGCAAGGGACCCGGCAGGACGTGGATCGTTATAGACGGAAACGGCTACAGCAGATTCGTGTCTTTCGGGAAAAAAAGAAGCCGCCTGGAGGAAACGGAGTGCGAGGAGATGGAACAGCTGTGCAGGTCTTAAGAAACACGTAAGTTCTATCAGAAGATCAACGCATCCAGCAACGGCTTCGTGCCGCGTGCCGAGATGTGCAGGGATAAGGATGGCAGCATTTTGACGGACGAGCGTGAGGTGATCGAAAGGTGGAAGCAGCACTTTGACGAACACCTGAATGGCGCTGAGAGCACAAGCAAAGAAGGTCGGGACAACGGAGGAAATGTACTGCGGACGATTTTAACCAGCCAGCCCCCACTTTGAGGGAGGTTAAGGATGCCGGAGCTGAACTCATGAAGGTGGTCCTGGAGAGGCTGACTATTTGTCTGCACCGGCTGATAAGCACAATCTGGGAAACAGAGCAGCTATCGGAGAAGTGGAAGGGAGGGGTAATATGCCCCATCTAGAGGAAAGGCGACAAGTTAGATTGTGAGAACTTCCGAGCGATCATCATTCTAAATGCGACCCAGTTCATCTTCCGTCGTATGTTACCTATAGTAAACGAGTTCGTGGAAAGTTATCGAGCCGGCTTTGTTGACGGCCGATCGACAACGAACCAGATCTTAACTGTACAGCAAATCCTCCAAAAATGTAGTGAATACCAGATCTCAACGTATCGAGTAGTGTTTGATCCTTTGGTCGCGTTGCTTGCTCTTGCGGGGGCGGGTGATGCGGACAGGATCAATCGTGTTGCGCGTCGCTCGCGCGGCACGATAGTATATAAGAGTCGCGGATCGCGTGATTAGTGTTAGTAGTGTTTGAACCTTTGGTCGCGTTGCTTGCTCCTGCGAGGGCGAACGATGAACACTTGTTCGGCATACAATTCATTTATCGAATGATATCGCGAATCCGGTCAGGCGTGAATATATCAAGGATCGCATCATCAACTAAAGATGACTCCCAGATCCTTACCTTATCCCACCAACCCAATATCCTTTCCATGACAACTATGGAGATGCAGAAGATTCTTCGATCTCTAAAACCAATGGTTGTCTAACTAACATTCCTTCCCTTCTCCGATGACCGTAAGGTCGTGGCCGGCGCCGTTATTGACTTCTAAAGTTTGAGCTCTCGATTTGTGCACATTGAAGAATGGTAAGCTAATCCCAAGCCCCCTTCACTAAATCCCTGTGCAACTTGGATTGCTCTGGTCAATCATGGAGTAGCAACTTTCAATTGTACGGTAATTTATGCTCATGCTCATGCTCATGCTCATGAATACCAGATCTCAACGTATCACCTTTTCATCGATTTCAATTTCGGACGAGAACAGCTTTTCCGGGAAGCTCACGAGTCTGATAAGAGCAACGATGAAAGGTGTGCAAAATTGTGTGAATGTTTCAGGTGAACATTCCAGTTCTTTTGAATCCCGCCGGTGACTACGACAAGGTGATGGACTGCCCAAGTAACCACAAGCATTATACCATTGCATTAATTTGGTCGAAAGTCAACATTTTTGGCATTAATAATGTTATCATGCATTTATTCAATAACTGTCAAGCAATGATGCATTTGATCAACATTGTAAATGCTTTCTAGCATTATTTTTATATAGCATTATGCTAAGCGTTTAGAGTGAATATACAGTTATGCTGTCATACAAGATTACATAACCTCATTAAACGCACTCGAATCTGTAATAAATAAGTAAGACGAACGAGCACGTTTGCACTAGCTCATTACGTTTTGTGGGATATGGAAGAATAATGAAATGACTTTCTTTCATCTCGAACCCCCATTTCATGATCTAAGGATATATGTATTCATTCAATATTGTTGTATTTTATCTATGTGACTCTTTTATTCAAAGGAGCGAGAGGAAATGTCGATCAATTTCTCTCCCCTGAAATCTGTTTAATGCGCTAGGGCTTTGTTTTGTGGGTTAAGTTCTGTTATTTTCTCTACGAGAAAGAATGGTGATCAAATTCTTTCTATTGATGTTTCATTTGGTGAGAAAAGGAAATCAATCGCCGAAGAGAATTCTTTCTATTCGTAATAACTGGGCGAATAGTAATGTTAACACACACAGTGGCTTCGTTAATAAGGAACTTTTATCTTACCTTATCACATCAGCAGCTTTAGCACAGGACACCAACGCGCCAGGCATCCAGTACACCATCATCCTAGTTGTGGATTCGAATCCTGATTCCAACAAAAAAAAAATCGCTGATATGGTAAAGAAATCCAAAGGTAGCCAATGGATTCATTGTTTTGTTTATTTTTAGCGCAAGCCCTAAACATACATTATTTTAAGCTAATATACATCATGAACCCTAAATATACAAACATAAATGCTTTAGTAGGGCTTGTGCATTAAAACTGCTTTACCAAGTGTTCCGTACGGAACGTGCCGTAAACATGTGCGATTTAAAATACATCCGAGTGCAGCCCCTTATACGACCCACCCTGCCGACGCCTCTGTGGTCGAGAGTTTTCACAGTGAGCGAATGAACTCCGTGAGTTACCGAATGATCTCGTGATTCCCTTCCACGAGTGAGTGACCGAGCTACGCGCATCGCGACTATTCCACGTAATTCTAGAAGCTTCCGCGTGCTTCTAGATCACGTGGCGCGGTGCTATAAATACGCGATCCCTTCGCGTAGTCGAACCAGTCTTGTTTTACCCGCCGCGAATTATACATCGAGTGAAGTGTCCCAAAAGTGAAAGTACAGTGAACAGTAGTGTAACTAGAGAACAGTGTAGTGTAAAGAAGTGAAATAAAGTAGTAGTGCATAGTGACTAGCAGAATCAGTGGTGTTGTTCCTTTCATTCCGAAAATACAGTCCACCCCGACCCGACCGGAGTTGGCCACGGTTAACGCGCCAACATAGTGGTCCTTCGAGCCGGATCCAGCGCCACCCGCCGTAGGAAAGGAATTGACACATCCGCGCTCTTCGAGAGCTATTCCGGCACGCTTGCGTGGTGACCCAGACCAGAGCGTGTATTCCAAGGAGGATTCTGCTAGTAATCGCCGCCGACACGTCTACCTGGTGCCCTAACCAAGACGTGTACCGCCCGCCGAGGAAGTGAACATCTACCAACACCGCTACTCACCGCGAGTAGTTCCGGCACGTTTGCCTGGTTGTGAACCCAAACGTGCATTCCGAGAGGAGAGGATCACTATCGCCAACCTATCCGACACGGTTCCGTGGTACCACACCGTGTTCTAGCTGTTCACTGAATCCAACCGTTTAGCCGACACGTCTGCTTGGTGCCCTCACCAAGACGTGTACCACCCGCTTGAGGAAGTGATCAACCACCAACGCAGCCGCTCATCGCGAGAATTTCCGGCACGTTTGCCTGGCTGTGCGCCCAAACGTGTATTTTCGAGAGGAGTTGGTTGTTCACTATTGCCGCCCAATCCGACACGTTTCCGTGGTGCCCTGACCACAACGTGTACTGCAAGAGGAGCCAGCTATTCAATTAAGCCGCCCATTTATCCGACACGTTTGCGCGGTACCCATACCGGCACGTGTTTCGCCGAGAAGAGTAGATTTGTCTCGCAGCCGCCAATAATCCGACACGTCTGCACGGTACCCATACCGAGACGTGTATCGCCAGGAAGAAGACATTCGTTCCGCTGCCCAACACGAATCACCGACACGTTTTGTGACACTTTCTTGGACCAGGACGTGCATCCGTCACCGTGTTTGTTCGACACCCGCCAATCGCCGAAGAATCCCTGCTCAGAGTGACTATTTTGACACGACATGAATCCCAACGCAATGGAGTTTCGAATTCCATCAGAAGACGCTATGCAGCAGAGTTTCACGCCGAAAATGAGATCCACTAAGCCAAACAACCAGGACGCCGCTCTGTTCGACCCAAACGCCGATTGGTAGACAACCGTTGATCCGAACACGTTGAAGGAGTTTTCGTCGCTATCACGCCTCCGAACCCACGTGAGCCTGAAACTAGAGCGAGTACAAAGCGCACTTGCTGCCACCACGAATCAAGTGAGCCTACCTCGACTCAGGACATATTTGAAGAACGTTGAGGACGCTTTTGTCGAGTTCACCGCCGTACACAGCAAGGTGATTGCCATTGTTCCAGACACCGCTCTACGACGACACGAGGAAGTATTCATCGACTTCGAATACCGGTACGAGCATGTACGAGCGACTATTCAAGATCTGATAATCGCCCAAGGAAAGAGACCCGCTAGATGTCCGAATCCACAACAACCATTCGACGACCCGATCCCTAATGTCGATGAATATCGCGCCGACTGGACGAAGCTTTACTTCTTATCACCTGTAGTAGTCGAGGAGCCAACGAAGATGGATTTGGAGTCGCAGGAAAACCACGAACCACGGATCTACGCACAATCGAGGAGTCCTCCGGTGGAGAACTTTGAGATCCCAAATCGAAAGTTATCCGATCCACATCCGAAGCGCTCCAGAACAACATTAGAGGATATCAATCGCCAACGACAGTACCAGGTTCCAGATCCAAGTCCATCAGTTAAGGGAAAGCACGATACTCAAGCCGATCCAAACGACCAACGCACTGGACATAGATCGAACATCCGACAGACAGTGAAGCCAGCAAACACACTGCAGTCACCGAGCAACAACAGTTCAGAGCAGCGACAATTCCAGAGTAACGAGTTAAACTTTTGCCAATACGACCGACAGGAAGATGCACCGAAACCGAGCCACCAAGTTGCCAACACATCGCACTCCACCGAACATCGTCCGAGCTTTCCAGCGATTGAGCAGCATACCATAAGGAAGATACCGACCAACTCCAAGGAAACCAGACCCAGTCGACAGGATGTCTACTCAGCTGACACCCTCTCCGATCGAAAATTCCACTCACCGAATCCCGTCCAATATGCACCTAGTACAAGCGATGCGAAAGAGTTCCGACTTATCCGACCCAGATTCCGCCCACCGAAAAGAATGATCATGAAGCGACAAGAACATCTCCCCAAGCCCAACAACATACTGTTGAAACTACGTGTCAACCGGGGGGAGTATGTTCCGTACGGAACGTGCCGTAAACATGTGCGATTTAAAATACATCCGAGTGCAGCCCCTTATACGACCCACCCTGCCGACGCCTCTGTGGTCGAGAGTTTTCACAGTGAGCGAATGAACTCCGTGAGTTACCGAATGATCTCGTGATTCCCTTCCACGAGTGAGTGACCGAGCTACGCGCATCGCGACTATTCCACGTAATTCTAGAAGCTTCCGCGTGCTTCTAGATCACGTGGCGCGGTGCTATAAATACGCGATCCCTTCGCGTAGTCGAACCAGTCTTGTTTCTACCGCCGCGAAGTTTATACCGATCCAAGTGAAGTAAAGTGAAAGTATAGTGAACAGTAGTGTAACTAGTGAACAGTGTAGTGTAGTGTAGTGCAATAAAGCTGATGTGGACTAGCAGAATCAGTGGTGTTGTTCCTTTCATTCCGAAAATACAGTCCACCCCGATCCGACCGGAGTTGGCCACGGTTAACGCGCCAACACCAAGTATTGCATTAATTTGGTTGTTGTGGGGCCCTTTCCCACTTTAATTATGCTTTATAAAGCTCTTAAAGGTTTTGTCACTTCAAAACAAAATCTGATAGCACACTATAGAGCAAACATAAAGTATTCATATACAGCTTCGTGGTTACTTGGGTGTTGTTCAATATTGGCCTAGAAGTTGTTATGCGGAGAGCCGGGCTTAACAGCCGAGGTACAATTTTTACGACATCCAATCAATTTGTTTGCTTCGCGGATGATATGAATTTTGTCGTCCAGCAAAAGTTGGACTGGTGGTGAATTCGATCAAGACAAAGTGCATGCTAACTGGTGGGGCCGCGTGCGACAGGGCTCGCTTAGGTAGCAGTGTTACGATATACGGGGACACGTTTGAGGTGGTCGACGAGTTCGTCTACCTTGGATCCTTGCTGACGGCTGAAAATATCGTTAGCCGTGAAATACGGAGGTGCATCATCAATGGGAGTCGGGCCTACTATGGCCTCCGCAAGAAGCTGCGGTCAAAAAAGATTCATACCCGCATCAAATGTACCATGTACAAACGCTCATAAGGCCAGTACGCCTCTTCGGACATGGAACGTGGATGATGCTCTAGAGTCTAGAAGGACTTGCAAGCACAAGGAGCCTTCGAACGTCGGGTGCTTAAGACGATCTTTAGCGTTGTGTAGGGAATTGGTGTGTAGCGGCGATGGATGAACCATGAGCTCGTCCAACTCTACGGCGAACCCAGTATCCAGAAGGTGGCCAAAACTTGAAGGATACGATGGGCGGGGCATGTTGCAAGAATGCTGAACAGAAACTCTGCAAAAATGGCGTTCGCTTCGGATCCGGTTGGTACAAGAAGGTATGGAGCGCAGCTAGCTAGGTGGACGGATCAAGTGCGCATCGAGGCAAAATCGAGGGTGGAGAGATGCGGCCACGAATCGAGTATTGAAAAATGAAAATCCCCCATTTATAAACCAGTGAAATGATTAGTCAAGGGGTTCCAGAGTATTCCGAATTCCTTTCCCACTAGGTCAGTTCAAAATACCCAGGAGTTACACCAGAAACTACTTGAGTCAGGAAACATCGAGGATGACGAGATGATAGTGTCTTTCGACGTAGCGGCACTTTTCCCCAGCGTTTCAGTAAAGGATTTCCGAAATCTTCTCGAGGACTGGTTATTATCCCAAAGGACGGATGCAGCATGGAATGGAAAGGTCAGGGCTAGGTTATGCGAGCTATAAATGGTGGAGACACGTCAAGGACATTTTCAGCATTATCAAGCAGAAGAATCTACCTAGGATTTCGGATAGAATCAACAACGTACACAAGGATATCATGTTCACTCACGAGCAGGAGAAGGAATGAAAACTACCGTTTTTGGATCTACTTGTCATCAGAAAAGAGAGTTCGAAATCTATAGGCAGCCATCGAGTCATCCCCTACACATCAAATCATTCGTTCCAGCATAAGATGGGGCAGCGTTTCACCACATGGTCCACAGGCTGCAGACTTTACCCCTTCAGCGAAGCCGGAAAAACTATGGAACTGGAAAATAATTTCGAGACGACAAGAATCAACGAATACGAGAAAAGGACCATAAAAGCCATCATCGACAACAATGCAAGACAGCATACTTGGAGTACTTCGACGACAGTCGCCCCTATTGCCGAACCTATGAAGTCTTCTTCCCATACGACAGACACATCACCAATCAGCTCCGCCAAAACTAATTTCGGAAACTATTTGGTGTTTTCCAGCAGAGACAACACAAACTCAGAACTTTGTTTAGTTCCTAACATTCGGTTAACACACTAAACAAAATCAGTTGTTCTCACTGCAGCAAGGTTTGGTCTGGTTCGCTGGTTAAACAAAGCGGTCTCTTGATGTTACACTCAGCGTGAATATGAAAAACTCGAAAGACAATAGACTCACGATTTGAAATCTAAGGCAGCAGAACATATATTTACAGAGAATCATACAATTACGACGACATCAGAATTTTGCGAAATGTTTCTTCACCTGGAAGTCTAGAAAATTGCAGTAAGGTACCTATGTCGAACTCAACAGAACCCAAGGGAACGGAAATACGTGGCTTTTCAACATGAAACCTACAAATCGTTCCCGTGGTGTTTTAGGTACACCACGGGAACGATATGTAGCTGTTAAATTTTAAGTTTCTACCAAATAGTGAAGGGAATTATGACTTTATACCTAGTTTAAGTATATTATGTGTGAATACGATTAATTTCTTCAAGTCGAGTTTAGTACACGACGACGACACTGAAGACGGCCTTACAGTTGAGGTCGAAATATGCGTATCTATCAAAGAATACAAGCTCTAGTGCAATTAAATTATTAAGTACTGAATTCGGTTTTCATTTGTTCATAGATATTCAACAACTCTAAGATTAATTATTATCATACCATTTTATTATTATTTATCAGAAGCTCTAATAAGAAACCTCACAAACAAAGGGTACATCATTTTACCCCTGATGTACAACTTGCCCGCCTACCACTTCTTTATCTCTACTGGGCTCTCTTCGAAATCCACTATGAATTCACAGAAATAAATGTAAGGTACCGCGGGGCAAGTGGGTAAATGGGGTAAGTGAAAACAATTGATATATTTTACTGAATATGTGAATTAACGTTTTAAACTCATGCGTAAACCTTTGAGGTCATTGAGAACATTACGATAGGTAAGAGATTTCTGTGATTTTTCAGCCATTATTGCATAATAGAGTGAAAAATTGTTAACCTGTCAACTGTTACTCCGTAACAAGTTGGCGGCGTACAATCTTATTTTAATGTTTTCAGTGGAAAAAATTTGCGGATAATTATTTCCTGTACCACTTCTTAGTTGTCCTCTGTGACAGTTTCAAACTGCAATAAAAAAAGTTTTAGAATTAATTCGACGTAGACCTAGAAATAACTAAATTTAAACACCGTCAATTCTCTTATCAGGTGGGGCAAGTGAAAAGTTTATCATTAGAGATTGAATTTGTGTTTTCTCTTTAAGTAGCCATAAGTAAACATGGTTCGCAATTATCATAGAAAAACATAACGTGCTGATAATTCAAGAAACACTATACTCAAGCGTTAAAAGCAATTAGAAATCATGGAAATTTTCTAAAAGATGTTGCCAAACATTACAATATCAATATGTCTACTTCGGGCAGCCAATTAAAAGGAAGACGTTGACTGAAAAGTTGCAATATTAGAGAACTCATGGAAATCTCGTGGAATGTCTATGTAAAGCTAGTTCAAAACATAAAAATGGGGTATAGGTCTATCCACATAAAAAAGACCCTAAATACGTTATTGAAGGATTCCGTTTGATTTCTCCCGAAGAGTTATCCGACGTCATATCCGATTTTTTCAAAAACAAATAACGAGCGGTGGAAATTCTACAGAGCAGAAATGCAATTGCTGTCCTATAATGTAAGAACTAACATTGGAAATGTTGCAGTTATAATGTTGTCGAATCATTTCAACTAACATAACTAAACAGAAGAAAATTGAAGTGAAAAGAATAACTTTTTCTCTGTTTACATGTTACTTATGTTATTGTTCATTGGGAAGCCTTAACAAGTGTTAAAGCTAATAGAAATCGTGAATATAACTGTTTGTTTTTGAATTTATTGTTTAAAACGGTAAGACATTTTTCAAAAACTTTTTCTGTATTTTTTTTCTTCAATTGTTCATAAAAGTCAATTTCAGCATGCTGCTTATATATGGTGGGAGTCAAGCTAAAAAATATATACAACCTCATTTGTTTCAATTTAAAGTCTCTAGAATTGGAAGAATCTCAACTATGCGAATTCCATTACCCACTTGCCCCACGGTACCTTACTTAATTCATATTGTAGATTACTCTATTATTACTCTAATTGGATTGACATTTGGCAATACATTTCTTTGGGGCCGGAACTCAGCAATCAAACTGTATCTGGAACAACTAGGCGGATCTCAAAACGGTTGCACACAATCACATTCCACACTCTCGCATATGAAATACAGCGACTGTCCTGCGCAGGTGTTATCATTCCAGCTCCAGTGGTAATTCAACGCCGGAATGTAAGCCAACTGAATGCAATCCTCATTGCCTCCCTCGTTGTTGGGCTCATTTTCGCGCCAGTTCGTATAGGTAACTTCCTCACCGGTGGCCACCCATACGAAGGTTCCCTCGTCCGCTAGATCGGACGCCCCAATCCAGAAGCTGCAGTTATCGGTAAACTTGGAGGTTGTTCGGACGTATCGTGCGACGGCATCGTTGTCCTCCTGCGATCGGATGGCCACCAGGCGCATTTTCAATGAATTGCAGAATTCATTTGCCTTGAACCAGTTAGCCTGGTGGATACAAACTCGATCAATGGATTTGCATGTGATCCAAAGCTAGATAAATTTAACTTACTCGAATGCTGGGAATGTAGAATTTTCGATTTGGCGTAGAATCTCCATGAGATGAATGTACGAGAACTAGTAACAGAATAAGCGTAATTCCTTTCGTTAGCATTTTTGTTCGCCGAGAAGTCTTCGGTACTGATAAGCAACTGAGTTTTAATTTTTTAAGTGGAAATAATCTCACATCGATTCTCTCATTCATGTTTTGCTGAACAAAAATACACCGTAAAGTGGCGTAAATCAGCACACCTGAGTCCTGAATTCAACGCTTTTTTAATTAGAAATCAACTACAGTCAACTCTCCCTTACTCCCTGCCCTTAGGTGATGGGATTGACGGTGATTTATCAAGCGATTACATATTGTTGATATTGTGAAAAATTACTCTAATGCTAATATATTGATCGCGAAAATAATCGTAATTATAACTTATGAAATGTAAGCTAGTCGAATAGTTTTAAGTTAAATAATGAGCTGTGTTTCAATGCTTAAATATATTTTACACTTGATTTATCACACCTTCAGCATGAGTTTAGTTACTGTCGCATGATCTAACACCAGATAACTACGCGTAATGCTGGAGGGACCGGCAGGGCCTACTACCAGTCTCTACTAACACTCAAATCACTAACAAGACTGGGAAACCAACGATCACCTTCTTCAGTAGCACTATTTCTAATAGTAGTATTAGTTCAATATACATAAATCTTCTTCAGTAGACCACGAGGCGCAAGAGTGGGTGCGGGCGGTCTCTGCGTCTCACAGGTCATTGAAAATAGACATTTATGTTAGGTTTAGTAACAATGTAGTAATTATTACCTTAGTAATACCGTAAAGTGCCGTAATTCAGCGCATCGCCTAAATCCGCGTATTTGGTCCAAAATTAGTCAAAATTTAAGAACAATTTTGAAATTTGCCCATACCGCTATTTGTATATGCTGGTAATGCATCATAATTCCAATTAAAATTATCATTAACAATAATTTACGATTTTTGAGAAATATTCCAAAAGGTTTTGAATTACGGCATTTTACGGTATTGCGTTATTTAGCAAGGTAGGTTGTACCGGTATTAGAGATAGTTTAGTAGTGTTACTGATATATGTATAATAATTAGAAAACTGATGACGCTGTTGTTACTGAAATGTTTCATTTTTAAATATCTTTTATAATATAATATAATATTATTGAACAAAATGCTGTAATATACACCTTATTTAATTCTCTACGCATTTTTGCACTTCTTTGCATTCATTACACCAACACTGGCGACATTAGCGTTCTTTGGGTAGTATTTCTGTTATGTAGTAGTAACCTCTATCGTTTTTATTCTAACGATCATAATATAATTATCGCGAGCGTAGTAGTGGAAATAACATAGAAGTAGCTTTTGTATTTGTAGTTAAGGTATCATGGTTAGTTCCCTGTCCTTTGGTTCAGAAAGGGGTATGGGCGCGTTCTGCCAACTCGGTCGAGGCAGATTTCTTGTGTGAACAAGTTACAACATGGACGTTCTAAAGTTCCAGAATGAAGTGTTGTGCATTTGAAGATGGGATGGATTCACGTTCGTAAGCACTTCTGCTTATCTATAAAGTTATATGCAATAACCTACCCTTAGCTTAACTATTTAAATTAACAGTTGCAAATATAATAATCGTTTTGAGCTTACTAACATGTCGTCGCGTTAATTTTATTTTTTTTTTTTTTTTTTTTTACTTTCTTTATTAGCATCATTCCAAACATTACATTCATTTCTTATATCTAGGTGTTCTGTGTTATTTGACAACACTATCATCCTAATTTGGTAAAACAAATTTAAGATTTAATTAACATTTTGTTAACAACATATTACATTTCATTTGCCGTAGCAGTTCAGTTTTTTTTTTACAGGTGAGATGATTTCACCTACTTATAAGAGAAAAAAAAATGTTTTTAATATACTTAACCTAACTTAACCTAAACATATAACGCATAGGTCTTGCTGGATAGTGCTTCGTGAAAACGGTTTGTTTTCGGGACGCCAAGAAGTTTTTCTGTTCGCACTGTGTTGCGAAGAGATATTTGTGTTCAGTCGAGGATGGATTACCAACTGGTGAGTTCGTTTCATGCTTATGATAACACATTTTTTCTTGAAAGTGTAACTTTTGTGTAATATTAAAACAAACTTTGTTTGGTTCGTCACTATAAGTGTCGGCATTATGCTTGTTTTACACAATTTCAATATACATATATTTTTCTCTTTTTTACATTATTAAAAATATCTTTTGAAATGTTCGACATTGTGAATGTTGACGTATTTTTTAAAAATTCTACCATCTCGAGACAAAAATGCACAGTAATACTCATATGTAATTTTCAAACAAACTATGTATGGTTCGTCACTACAAGTGTCGGCATTATTGCTGTTTCATATGATTTAAAATATATATAATGTAATTCTCAGTTTTCGCTATTAATAAAAACTTCTTTTGAATTGTTCGATATTATAGATGTTGACGTTTTTTTTTTGAATCTACTACTAAAAACTTCTCGAGACAAAAATACAAAACTAATTTTAAATGTAAGTCGTATATTTCCCCCTTGTCCATGGATCGCATCACCGACCAAAGGTGACTCCCAGATCTTTTCCTCCCCCACTAATAAACACCCTTCCCGTGGTGATTGTGGAGATGCAGAGGTATTCTCGGTCTCTAGAAGCAACAATCATTACACCCTAACATTCCTTCCCCATCCCAACTGACTGTAAGGACTTGGCCGGCGCCGTTATTGATCAATAATATAAGATCTGCTAAAATTGCACTTCGAGAGTAAGCGGAAACTCCCATCCCTTATTCATTTGGATCCCAGTGCAATTCTTACCAGTTCCGATCAATCACGGAGTAGCAACCATTGACATGTACAGTCAGTCTATGCTATGCTATGCTATGCTATGCTTAACCTAAACATATAACGCATTAATCGTGGCAATAGAAGATTGTAACGATTTTTGCCTGAAATTATTAATGATTGTATTTGACATTTGTTCCAATGTTTCAACATTGGATATTCTATGTAACTCATTGGTACTATACCAGGGAGGAAACCTCAGAATCATTTTCAAAATTTTATTTTGAATTCTCTGCAGAGCTTTCTTCCTGGTATTACAACAGCAAGTCCATATTGGTACAGCATACAACATGGCTGGCCTGAAAATTTGTTTGAATATCAACAGCTTGTTCTTAAGACAAAGTTTTGATTTTCTATTAATAAGGGGATAGAGACATTTTACATATTTATTACATTTGGCTTGAATGCCCTCAATGTGATTTTTGAAAGTTAAATTCTTATCTAGCATGAGCCCTAGATACTTAACTTCATCTGACCAATTTATTGGAACCCCTCTCATCGTGACAACATGTCTACTTGAAGGTTTCAAATAAAGAGCTTTTGGTTTATGTGGGAATATTATTAGTTGAGTTTTGGAAGCATTAGGAGAAATCTTCCATTTTTGCAAGTATGAAGAAATAATATCCAAACTTTTTTGCAATCGACTACAGATGACACGCAGGCTTCGTCCTTTGGCGGAGAGGCCTGTGTCATCCGCAAACAAAGATTTTTGACATCCCTGAGGTAGCTCAGGTAAGTCAGATGTGAAAATATTGTATAATATTGGTCCCAAAATGCTGCCTTGAGGAACTCCAGCTCTTACAGGAAGTCTTTCAGATCTGGAGTTCTGATAATTAACCTGAAGTGTACGATTTGACAGATAACTTTGAATTATTCTAACAATGTATGTTGGAAAATTAAAGTTTTTCAATTTTACAATCAAACCTTCATGCCAAACACTGTCGAATGCTTTTTCTATGTCTAGAAGAGCAAGACCAGTAGAATAGCCTTCAGATTTGTTGGAACGGATCAAATTTGTTACACGTAAAAGTTGATGAGTGGTCGAATGTCCATGGCGGAATCCGAACTGTTCATTGGCAAAAATTGAATTTTCGTTGATGTGGGCCATCATTCTGTTCAAAATAACCTTTTCAAAAAGTTTACTGATGGAGGAAAGCAAACTGATTGGACGATAGCTAGAAGCTTCTGCAGGATTTTTGTCTGGTTTTAAAATTGGAACAACCTTAGCATTTTTCCATTTGTCAGGAAAATATGCTAATTGAAAACATTTGTTAAATATATCAACTAAAAATGATAAGCTACTTTCTGGAAGTTTCTTGATGAGGATGTAGAAAATTCCATCATCGCCAGGAGCTTTCATGTTTTTGAATTTTTTAATAATAGTTCTCACTTCTTCCAAATCAGTCTCCCAGGCATTTTCGAAAACGTTCTCTTGATTGAGAATATTTTCGAACTCCTCAGTAACTTCATTTTCAATTGGACTAGTAAGTCCTAAATTAAAATTGTGCGCACTTTCAAACTGCATAGCAAGTTTTTGAGCTTTTTCGCAATTAGTTAGTAATAATTTGTTTTCCTCTTTCAATGCCGGTATTGGCTTCTGAGGTTTTTTCAAGATTTTAGATAATTTCCAAAAGGGCTTAGAGCCAGGGTCCAATTGAGAAATTTTATTTTCAAAATTTTTGTTTCTTAATTGAGCAAAACGTTTCTTGATTTCTTTCTGCAAATCCTGCCATATAATTTTCATAGCAGGATCGCGAGTGCGTTGAAATTGCCTTCTCCTCACGTTTTTAAGACGGATCAAGAGTTTAAGATCATCGTCTATAATCACGGATTCAAATTTTACTTCACATTTTGGAATTGCAATGCTCCGGGCTTCAACAATGGAATTTGTTAAAGTTTCAAGAGCATTGTCAATATCAAGTTTAGTTTCTAAAGAAATGTTAACATCAAGATTGGAGTCAACATACGTTTTATATATATTCCAGTCGGCTCGTAAATAATTGAAAGTGGAGCTGATAGGATTGAGAATCGCTTCTTGGGATATTTGAAATGTAACAGGGGCATGATCAGAATCAAAATCAGCATGAGTAATCAGTTGGCTACAAAGATGACTAGAGTCGGTTAAGACCAAATCAATCGTAGATGGATTTCTAGAAGAGGAAAAACATGTGGGGCTATCAGGGTATTGAATTGAGAAATATCCTGAAGAGCACTCATCAAATAAAATTCTGCCGTTGGAATTACTTTGAGAATTATTCCATGACCGATGTTTGGCATTAAAGTCACCAATGACAAAAAATTTTGACTTATTGCGAGTCAATTTACGCAAGTCAGTTTGGAGCAAATTAACTTGCTGCCCAGAGCATTGAAAAGGCAAATAGGCAGCTATGAAAGTATATTTACCAAACTGTGTTTCAACAGAAACACCTAAAGTTTCAAAAACTTTAGTTTCAAATGATGAAAACAGTTGATGTTTTATACGCCTATGAATGATGATTGCAACTCCCCCACATGCCCCATCAAGTCGATCATTACGATAAACAAAAAAGTTAGGATCTCTTTTGAGTTTAGATCCAGGTTTTAAATACGTTTCGGTAATAACTGCTATATGCACGTTATTAGCTGTAAGAAAATTAAACAGCTCGTCCTCTTTACCATTCAGAGAACGAGCATTCCAATTTAAAATATTTAAATTATTATTTGGATCCATTAGAAAAACGTAATCCAATAACAATTTGATTTGTAAATTTTACACCTACTTGGACTGCTTCAGTCATAGTGGTGGCTTTGAACATTGCATCAATCATTAGATTCAATTGTTCAGTTAGAAAATTAAAATCAGAGGCAGACATGTCATGTGATTTCCCATTGGAATTTTCGGTAGACGAAGAAGCGGAGTTACCTGTGGCGGTAGGGTTTTTTCCATTTGATTTGAAACTAGTAGAATGGGTACCCATGGATCGAACAGGGGAGGAGTTCGAATTTCCTGCTACGATATCGGCAAAGGATTTACCGTGGGTAGATACATTCGAAATAGAAAGATTCGAACGGCTACCCGACGGATTAAAATTAGTTTGTGACTGAGCATGATTATGATCTTCCTGATGGGTATGATTCATGATCAAGCGATCGTTAACTGAAAAATGAGCATTGTTCGATACTCTACCAGGCAAATTCCGGAAACGACCGTTATCGTAACGGATATTATCTTTCATCTGCCTGGCACGAGCCTCAATGACCTTTTTTCGTGAAGGACAATTCCAAAAATTGGACTTATGGTTAGCCCCGCAATTACAACATATGAATTTGGTGGTATCTTCCTTCACTGGACAGACGTCTTTGGCGTGAGAAGAACCTCCGCAAATCATGCATTTAGCATCCATGCGACAATTTTTTGTACCATGACCCCACTTTTGGCACCGACGGCACTGAGTGGGGTTCTGGTAATTTCCTCCAGGTTTCTGGAAATGTTCCCATGTCACACGGACATCAAACAAAAGTTTTGCTTTTTCTAAAGCTTTAATATTATTTAGTTCTTTTTTGTTAAAGTGAACTAAATAAAATTCTTGAGAAAGCCCTTTCCGAACAATGCCAGATTGGGTTCTCTTTTTCATAATGATTACTTGGACTGGGGAAAATCCAAGTAAATCATTTATTCCATTTTTGATCTCTTCAGGTGATTTATAGTCACTTGAGAGACCTTTCAAGACGACTTTGAACAAACGTTCAGTTTTGTCGTCATAAGTAAAAAATGTGTGCTTCTTCTCTTCAAGATGTTTGAGAAGAAGCTCACGATCTTTAAGAGTTTCCGGCAAAACGCGACAGTCTCCTTTCTTTGCGATTTGGAAGGAAACCTTGATTCCCCTAATGGAGTTCAAGATCTCCTGCCTAAATCCCCCAAATTCGGAACAACTGACCACGATAGGCGGCACTCTTTGCTTCCTCACTTGAATCAAAGAGCCTGGGCTAGAGGCTGCTTCGATTTGGTGTTCGGAAAATTTGTCTAGAGCATCGAACTGATTGCTCATTTCGATACAATTATTCATTTCACCCTTGGAAGAAACTTCGCATTCCGGGGAAGCGTCCTTTCTTCCATTCTTGCCACGTGTAGTGACAGTTTTAAAACCCACTTTTTTGGAAGGAAGTAGTGAATTCAGAGATTCACCCTTCCTTTTGTTTGTTGTTGATACCATGTTTAATTAATAAACGAAAGAAGACGTGACCTTCGAAAGGTTTTTTCCCAAGACGGTGTCCAAGAAGGATTACCACCGCTAGCTTTCGCCAACGGGTCCAACGAAAAATCGAAGGCACGGGTCCAAACAAGGATCGTAAAGGGATCAATAGTAGAAAAAATAGTACTGAAAAGTACTGTTTTAGTAGCACTGAAAAGTACCGTTTTTAATTTTAGCACTGAAAAGTACTGTTTTTTTAGCACTGAAAAGTACTGTTTTATTGCTTTAGGTAGTTTTTAAGAAAACTTCCAAGAGCAGAGAGAATTCGTGTACGCACAGCACGAAGGTACGATGCGCACTGTTAATTTTATCATAATGATCTTTTATCTACATCCATCGAACCATTCTGAATGGCCGTTGTGAGAATATCACCAAGAACTTCTCACATGCAATAAAGCTGGATTGTCATACATTGAAACATCAAGGTTCTCGCTCTTTCGGATTCATTTTTTTGTTGTTTATCATTAGTTTCAGGGATTGTTATCGTGGGAATCCAAAGAGCGAATTTTGTATGACTTCAATGTACGCCAATACTGCCATAAAGCATGTAACAATCACTAACAGTCTTTCTCTCTTTATCCTTGTTTTCATATCTAACCCGCTTCGAGGAATAATTCATCGAAGAGGAAAGGCATCCTTATCATGGCAGCGTAATGGCCGAGAAAACGTCGGTTTGCGGTCGCATCTCTCCATCCTCGGTTCTGCCCTACGCTCGCCAAATCGATACGCACTTGATCCGCCTACCTAGCTTGCTGCACTCCACGCCTTTGTTAAGTATAAAGTTTCTGTAATCATTGAATACTAATTGAAAGGTAAATCAAATGAACTTATTATTTAACTAATAACAAATTTATTCCACAGAGCGATTTACAAAACACCACACAAAATCCCTCCTTTCACATATCCTTAGGCAAAACACTTCACTACCGTTATATGTATGACTGATTCATGTTCTTTCGACCTTGCATCATTCATACGTGTAGGGGAAGTCTAGAGTAAAAGCAAAACTTAAAGAACCTTCTGGTCAAAGATGTTGCGTTGCCTACTTCCCAAACTCCAAAACCCTCGGTGTATTATGGAAGGTGTGAGTTTTTAAACTTATGCTGGAGACTTGGCCCCTGACCCCCTTGTACATCAATAAAATAGAATAAAATAAAATAAAATAACTACAGTCAACTCTCCCTTACTCGATATCGAGTTAAGGCGAAGTAGCCCGATATTCGTTTTGGCAGCAATGATGATTTTGCTGCGATCAATTTCAAAGTGATCGACTTATTCTTGATAGTTTATATTGACTTGAAAAAGTATCACTGTACGCGCCAACGTACATAAAGTATGCTGATACTTTTTCAGCTGGCTCAGTGCAAAACCAACTGATTTTCTTTGATTCGAAATCGTGAGATGAATTAGCAACAATCATCAACGGTGCGTACAAATTTCAATGACGGCCTACTTCGCCTTAAGGGGGCAGGATCCGTCATTCAGGACCAAAAAATGTACAGGAAAATGTGTTCACTGTATTCAGTTCTCCACCAGAAACACAGTGAACACATTTTCATCGAATAATTTTTAGTTTTGTACAGAAAAAAAGCTTTTGAAGTTGCGATGATGACGATGATTACGATGACGGAGCGTTGATAGAGAACCATATTAAAAGTTGGTTTTCATGGCTACCTCGATGGTCCCTTGGATAACAGTTGCACTGGTTTTGCGTTCTGTAATTCGATACCTCCATTTAATTTCGAGTTATGGAAAGTTGACTGTAGTCCCCAAAGTTTAGTTAAATAATTTGTTTATTAATCAATAATTTTAAGATAGAAAATTGGTATTTATTCAGGGATGCCCGATGTTTTTCATTTACACAGGACAATAGCTTCCGTTTCAAAATTTTCAATGACTCACTCTAGAGTAGAAATTTTGGGTCAAATTAAAAAATCAAAATCCTTCTTAGTTAATCCTGTCGCAGATTGTATTAAATTTGGCATGATTGTTGAGTTAAAGATTCTAGTACAAAACTGCTGATCTTTGAAAGAAGATAGGAAACTATGATGTGATTTAGGCGAAAAAGTGCAAAGTGTGTAATTGAACTGAAGTTATTTGTCGAAATAGAGGAGTTTTATTGCATTTTTGGTGTACAAGTGGACGAACCGTAAGTAATAATAGTTGCAAAAGCTGTAACTAAATAACAGTTGCAAAATGAATTTATGGGACCAGTTCAAATAACGCTCCAGTAAATGCTCCAGCGAAACTTCAAGAGATTCCTTCAAAAATACCTTTCGAAATGGCTCTCCCAGAGATTTCTCCAGGAACTCTTTCGAAGACTCCTCCAGGGATTTTACCGCAAAATCCTCCAAGATAATCTCTATCACAATCCCTACAGCGCTTTCTCCGTGGCTTCCTCTGGCGGTTTTGTCAGGGATTCCCTCAGGGAATACCTTTGTTCGCTACTAGATTTTCTAGACCGGCTCCGATAGGGCTCCAGAAATACCTTTAGCAATTTGTTCAAGAATTTTGCCAGGAGTTCCTCTTGAGATTCCAGGAAAATTTCAATAGCGATTTCGCCCGGAGATTCCGCCGAAATGTCTCCAGTGATCCCATCGTTAGAATCCTCCAATAAAATATTTACTGAGATTTCTCCAGGAATTTCTCCAAGGATTCCTCAGGGAACTTTTCCAGGAATTATTGAATTGATTTGAAGTAATCTCTCCAATAATTCAAGGAAAAGTTTTCTGAGGAATTTCTGGAGAAATTCCTGAAGAAATCTAACGATGGAATCACTGGAGGCATTTTGGCAGAAACTCCGGGCGAAATCGCCATTGGAATATCCCTGCAACAACTCCTTCAGAGATTCTTCCAAATATTACCCAGACAACTAAAATGTACGTATAGTGAAATCACCTGTAGGCGCAGCAACAAAGACATTGTCACCTCCTATTCTTGTTGCAACAATTTTATTCCGCAACATGAGTTTGTCATCACTTGAACAGAATATGACAAAGATCGATCACCACGTGCGCAGCGATTGTCTGGGCTTCGCATTGCAATTTCCGAGAACTTTCTCCGTGTTGGTAAACTTTGACACGTTATCAAACAGCATCCATTAAACAAGTTTGGTTTTGAGTTTAAAATAACTGATTAATCGCGAGTTGAAAAAGTTGCAACAATGTTGTACTCTGTGATTGTCATGACAATTTTGCTTTTAATTGTGTCCTTATCCGCAACAGTTGCGACAAACGGTTGTGAGCGTGCTTGCTTTGTTGTTTGTTTTTCGTCTATCTTGATGACAATTTGATTCACTGATGTTGAGGCTACGTGCATATATTAAGTATGTAATGTAACAAAATGCATGTAAACATTTTCTACCGAACTAACCTGTGATCTTATGCGACTGAACTTATGATAACATCATTGACATCTGCTACGGATTGATTCGACTTACTGTGTATGGGATATTCGCGATCCTGCTATGAAAATTATATGGCAGGACTTTGAAAATATTCTCAATCAAGAGAACGTTTTCGAAAATGCCTGGGAGACTGATTTGGATGAAGTGAGAACTATTATTCAAAAATCTGAAAGCTCCTGGCGATGATGGAATTTTCTACATCCCCATCAAGAAACTTCCAGAAAGTAGCTTACCATTCTTAGTTGATATATTTAACAAATGTTTTCAATTAGCATATTTTCTTGACTAATGGAAAAATGCTAAGATTGTTCCAGACAAAAATCCTGCAGAAGCTTCTAGCTATCGTCCAATCAGTTTGCTTCCTCCATCAGTAAACTTTTTGAAAAGGTCGTTTTGAACAGAATGATGATCCACATCAATGAAAATTCAATTTTTGCCAACCCAGTGAACCAAGTAATCACATATTCGTACGTCCGAAATCAAAATCGCACTACATGCCAGATTAAGCATTATCAATGTTAACACGAGTTGTATATTAATCCCTAATACGATTCATAAACGACAATCTGTGTTGACAGCAAAACATGTCGTAAATATTGCAACATAGAATCGCGTTGTATATACTAACAGATCATTTATCAATCCAGAAAGCATCATACACTCAGGCAAATTGACTATCGATAAACATAGGAACCCCTTATGAAAATTCGCCACAATAAATCGGATTGAAATTCATCCAGAATTTGAAAACATAAAACGTTTTCGCGGCAACCTGGAATCGAACCAAGAACCTTGCAATCGATAGGCCCGAGCGTACACCACGCGCATGTCGACACCTTGATGTGAGATGATGCTCAAACGATACATACTGCGTTCGTATTGCAAAAACCGTTCCACCTTTCATAAGGCAAAATGTATGAAATTCGATAGTCCAGTTCGCTGCGTGTATGAAATCGCAATAACTTAGCAAAAATTGCTACCCAAACTTGGTATCTGCTGACGATGGGCCTCAAAGAACAACATAGCAAGTGTCGCTGAACATGAAACATGAATTAATATTGGCAAATAATCACTCATCCTTGGTGGTACAGTGGTAATGTGTTCGATTCCTAATCCAAGGGTCCCGCGTTCGAGGCTTGGTGGAATCTCTTTTTATTTCCATCCAAATTTTGTGGCATCGTATATCTGATCGCAGAAAGTCTGCCAAAGTCGTGTTAAGTACGCATATAACTTCCACTTTGGTAGGTATATAGCCTTTTCATGCATTCTATACGATTGAATTGATTCATATAGAATGATGTATAACAAAAGTTATACCAACCAAAATGTTGACTGGGAATGAACAGTTCGGATTCCTCCATAGACATTCGACCACTCATCAACTTTTACGTGTAACAAATTTGATCCGTTTCAACAAATATGAAGGCTATTATACTGGTCTTGCTCTTCTAGACATAGATCATGTTTGGCATGAAGGTTTGATCGTAAAATTAAAAAAAAAAAACTTTAATTTTCTAACATACATTGATAGAATAATTCAAAGTTATCTGTCAAATCGTACACTTCAGGTTAATTATCAGAACTCCAGATCTGAAAGGCTTCCTGTAGGAGCTGGTGTTCCGCAAAGCAGCATTTCGGGACCAATATTATACAATATTTTACATCTGACTTACCTGAGTTACCTCAGGGATGTCAAAAATCCTTGTTTGCGGATGACACAGGCCTCTCCGCCAAAGTCTGCGTGTCATCTGTAGTCGATTGCAAAAAAGTTTGGATATTTTTTCTTCATACTTGCAAAAATGGAAGATTTCTCCTAATGCTTCCAAAACTCAACTAATAATATTCCCACATAAACCAAAAGCTCTTTATTTAAAACCTTCAAGTAGACATGTTGTCACGATGAGAGGGGTTCCAATAAATTGGTCAGATGAAGTTAAGTATCTAGGGCTCATGCTAGATAAGAATTTAACTTTCAACAATCACATTGAGGGCATTCAAGCCAATTGAAATAAATATGTAAAATGTCTCTATCCCCTTACTAATAGAAAGCAAAACTTTGTTTTAAGAACAAGCTTTTGGTATTCAAACAAATTTTCAGGCCAGCCATGTTGTATGCTGTACCAATATGGACTAGCTGTTCTGTTGTACCAGAAAGAAAGCTCTGCAGAGAATTCAAAATAAAATTTTAAAAAGTTTCTGAAGCTTCCTCCCTGGTATAGTACCAATGAGTTACATAGAATATCCAATGTTGAAACATTAGAACAAATGTCAAATAAAATAATAATTAATTTCAGGCAAAAATCGTTACAATCTTCTACTACCACGATTATTGCGTTATATATTTAGGTTAAGTAAATTGAAAATGTGTTTTTTTCCTTATAAGCAGGTGAAATCAACTATTCAAGTTATTTCTCCTGGTGTTCCTGCAAAATTCTTCCAGAAATACTTCTAAACGATTTTACTATGAAAATCTCTATTCATCTAGGGATTCTGCAAGAAATAACTTCATAAATTCCTTTGGCGATTCTTCAACAGTTTACTTCAGGAAAACTCCCAAGAAAATCGCTACACGAACTATTATAATGACTTTTACAGCTAATCCGTCAGGGATTCCTTTTGAAATTTCTCCAGAGATTCGTTTTGGGCCTCCAAAAAATCCTCCGGGGATTCCTATATAATTTCCTACTTCCGGGATTTTATCAAAGAAAAAAAAAAGAAGTCCTCCAGGGTTTCCACCACGATTTTTTGTTAGATATTCCTCCAGGAGCTCCTTTCCTGACGAAGTTTTTCGAGTAATCCTCCGATAAGATCCTGGAGGGATTCCTGGAGCAAACTCTGGAGGCAGCTTTTGTAAAAATCTAGAAGAATATCCGGTGAACGGTGAAATTTCTGGAAAAAAATCCTGAATAAATTTTTGTAGGAGCCTATGGAGGGATTCTCGATGAAATCTCTGGAGGAATTCCTGAAAAAATCCCTGGTACATAAATATGCTTTTCGACTACTTAGTCTTTATTTTTTCATCGGCTATAATGAAGACTGTGTAGGCGAAAACCACATTTCATTACAATTTACAGTCGATTCTCTACCAGCTTATCCCTGGACCAATTTCTAGAGGAAATCATTAGAGATTTTCTGGAACAATCCTTGGAGGAAGTCCTGAAGAAAAAGCTGGAGAAATCTCTGCAAGACCCTGAATCCCTGTAGATATTTTCCAAGAGTAATTCCTAGAGCAGCCTCTGGAGAAACTCCGGTAGTTAGGATTATCTAAGTTAATAACTCCTGTAGGCATCTCTGGAAGAATCCATTGAGAATTTTTGGAGATATCCCAGGAAGAATCACTCTAGAGATTTTGCTGATGAAATCCTTAGTGAAATCCAGAGAAAACCCCCTGTAGTTGAATGTAAAATCCCTGGAGCGAGTCGTGGAAGAATCCCGGAAAAAATCTCCGGAATGATTCCTGAGCGAATCTCGAGAGGGCTACTTGAGGCTATCTTTGTATATATCCGCGGAGGATTCATCGGTGGAAACTCTGGTGCAATCACTAGAGAAATAACTTGAGTAGTCCTAGAAGAGATTGGCCTAGTGCAACCCTTAGAACAAAACAATTTCTGGAGAATGCCTTGAAGATATCTCTGAAAGAACTTTTGTAGATATTTTACTAAAGGAATCCTTGGCGAAGTCTCTGAAAGATTTTCTAGAGGCATTTCTGAAGGAATACCAGGAGAAATCGCTTTGTAACATCCCTGGAGAAATTTCCGCAAAAAAAACGGAGTATTCCTAGAAGAATTCCTGAAACAGATTCTATAGAAATGTTTGGAGAAATTCAGGCAAGAATCCCAGTAAAAATTTTACTGGAGGAATCTATGAAGGAATCACTGGAGACATTACAGCAAGAACTCCTTGCAAAGTCTCTAAATAAAGGAATCCCTGCATCCCAACATCCCTGCAAAAAATCCTGGAATGGTCCTTGGAGGAATTGCTGAAGGTACTCCTGGAGCCCTATCAGAACCGGTCTAAACTATCTCATGGCGAACAAAAGTATTTCCTCCATAAATCTCTGGGGCAAAAACTCAGGTGGAATCACTAAAGAAATCGCTGTAAGGATTACGGTAGAGATTCTGTTTCCTATCTCAAGCGATATTCATTATTCCACCCTACGGCTTTGGTAACTTTTATTCGTTAGATTCCCGGTCGATCGAGGATGTTTTCCTACTGAGCATAGAGTATCATCGTGCTTGCAAAAATGACATCTTTGGAGAAGAAAGTTTTCAGACAATAATTGCCAAAGTGTAAAACTGTAAAGTCGTAGAGAGTGATTCCAAGCAACAGCACCAAAATTTGGTAAATTTTTTAATTCATTTTTTTCTATTGAGCTGAAACTTTGCACAGTTTTCCAGTTCCATCTAAATCGTCATTTTCCGATATCAAATCTTCAAGTTGAGTCACGACTAACTTTTCAAAAGGGTGTATGTGAAAATGGTTCAAAAATATTCAAAAAGCTGCACAGCAAGAACCGTTCGATTGTTAGACAACTAAAGAAACAAAGTTAGACAACTAAATAAAGATTCCAAAAAAAAATACACACAGTAAAAAAAAATTTTTTTTGCATTAAAAAACATAATTTTTGACACAAAAACTCAAATATCTCAAAACCCTATCGGAATACCAACGTATTTTTTTGAGGGAAAACTATCAACCATAAAAATTTGGTGATGGTAAACCAATAAACAAAAAAGTTATGACATTCCAAGCATGTCACAATTTTCACATTTAGTAGAAAAAAATTTTTTTTTTCGGTGTAAATTATTACGGGAACCGCAGTTTGTTGCTGATTTTATTGTTAAGGGCCTTGCGTGAATTAAACAAGTCGTTTTCATGTATACATTAGTATTACACCCAAAAGTTGAAACCGTCATTATAGGCGTTTTCTGCGTCTATTGATGGCGGAAAAGTGTTCTTCTGAGCGACATGACGTTTTTGAGCGTCTATTGATAGGCAGATAATCCGGTCATTGAGTCGAGCAGTTTTTACGGTACAAATGGGGAAGTACAAGTTGATATGCTTTTTGAACCACGCATACCAACAAGCGGGTTTGGATTTGTGGTATAGTATTTGGTTCTCACGCTCATGACCATGGATCGATCCTGGTTGATGTCGCATGTGTTTTTTTTTCATGTGCGTGCATCACCAACACATGTATTAAAAAATAAAACTTCCACACATATGCCTCTTTTAAGTGCATGTATTGGAAGTATGGAAATACGCAAAAAACCGAGAGGGTGCAAACCAGATTCGAACCATAATCATCGGATCGACTAGCACACTGTGTATCTACTGCTCCAAACTTACTACTGAAGTAAAGAGTAACCAAAGTCGATGTGGTTTTACGTTTCATATGCATGATTGCTCATGCTGTTGATAAACATGTGAACATGTGTTATCCCCAGCAAAATAAAGATATACAGTCAAGTCTCCTTTAAAGCGTTAATCATCGTATGTTGAACAAGTTTAATGTATATTCATAATAATTTATCACCTACCAGAGTAGCCACATTATCTATTGTAGAACTTACTTAAGGACTGTTCATTTTATAAAGTGAACACCTTGTGCATTCTATATCTTTATAATATATCAATAGAATCGTAATCGGTTTTCTGTATACAGTATCGTTAGACTATTATATTATTGCACGATGGTGTTATAACAAAAAAGCCATCATTCATAAAAATTCGGATTTTTGGTATGTGAAAAATATTGTTTAAGTTTGAAGAACATCTTTTCTAGGAAGTTTTTGTCGAAACTTCTTTGTTCTTCTTTGTAAGATCTTATATTTCCATATAAGAGGAAAATAATAGTATTACGATGCACAGCAAACCGATTATGATTTCATTGATAAACTAGCTAACCCAGCGTGGCTAGTCACGTTCCATAAGAATGTTCAAGCAAAAACCTCTTTCAAAGATTAATAATGTTTATGTTCAATTGCAAAATGATAACATGGAAAGAGAAATTTCTCTGTTGATAAATATGCCATTGGTGTATGAATAATAAGCTGAGACACGCATGATATTTATGAACGCAAAATCGCCCATATTTATGCTCTAACCATACTCCATTGTTATAGTGCCGTTATTCTGATCTGAAATAATTACAGCCTTAAATGCTGTTGTGAAATATTTCAAAAGTTCCAGAAGCTTCTATAAATTAAGGAGAAGAATCTGACTGAAAATTCTAGAATATTCTATTGAATCCCGATTAACCAGTGCTACAATTTCTGTATAGATCTTTGTGCTGCGATGGCGATCGTCAACGATATACAACGAATCGAATTGTAATTAGGGGACTATCGACTAATGAATATATCGAGTCATCGAACAGGAATGCTTTGGAAAGCTCTTTTAGGGGACCATTACAGTTACCATAAAAATATATTTTTATTTTGCCTTCATAAGTCGATATCGAACCATGGAACATCGACTCAAGAAGGTTGTGTAAATAAAAAAAAACTAGAATATTCGGCCCACAATCATGTTTATCTTTCCTTTGCAAATATCTTATTTGTTTTTGAACCGTATATTGAAATGACGAAACCCGTAATGAATCACATTTTCAACTTGCATCGGCATTTAAGTGCGGTCGAACAGCATAAAGTTGGTTTGTTTACATTTTGATTACCGTCCAAGTTCATAAAACCGGAAAACTACAATGATAAAAAGATCGTGACTTTTATACGAATTAGGAAGGACAAAGCTCCGGAAAACTCTAGAACACCCTGTGCAATAGCTGTTATAGTGCTCCACAATTTGCAATAGGGTCCTAAAATGGTTAATTAAATCTTGTTTTCATTTAATAACACGAAAGATCATATTACTGCAACTACTTTAGCAATTTTTCTCGCTCAAATAACGGATATATCATATTTAAACTTTAATTTCAAAATTGGATCCATAAATGAACCTTGACACTTGAGATCATGTTTGACGTTCGCTTAGTCGACAAAAATATCACAGGGGTTTTAGTTTTAACACTGGGGTTGTTCCTATCTGACATTTCGGAAGGGACACGGAAAACAAAATACACCCGAAATTTGAGTTCAAATCAAGGAGTGTGACAAAATCTATAAAAACATGAAAAAATGTTTTTTGTACTTAAACAAATGAAAAACATTAAAAAATTGAGTAAACATGTGTTTTTGGCCTGAACGTAAGCGTTTGGCACTAAAATTGGGACAGGGCTTTAGGACCCTATTGTAATGTTGTTATATTCAAATGTACTTTTGCAGTGCTCTTAATTTGACTGTTGTTGTGCTCTTAAATTGCTGTTGTATGCTGCTCAATGAAACCTTTCAAAGCGTTACTGACAGACAGAAAACTCTGGGATTTTATATACATGATAAAAAAGATATAGCATAAACAAGGTATCCTCTTTAAAAAAAATAATAAATGAATAGTCTTTAAAACATGAAAACTCTGTGGAATCTTTTGCTGGTGCTATTCAAAGAAAACAAGATCACGGTTCTACTTTCACATTGATAAAAAAATATCGCTCCAATGCTGATGAATGCTAACCAGAATGAGCCGATTATAAGAAACCGTGCCCCATATATGGGATTAAATTTTAACCATGGTTTTAGTATAATAGTAAAAGAGTTTTCTATAGATGAATCGATCATTTTGACTCAAGAACAACTTCTGCAAATTGGCTATTAGTTTTTGCAAGCAATTTATTTTAAGAATGTATACTGAGAACATGTATACTGATTTTTTTTATCATGAAAAATATGAAAACAAAATTTCATTTTTATATAACGCAATAATCTTTTTTCATCATTTTTAATTTTGACTATCTATGAATTGTGATAGGAATTAGTTGTTCAGGACAAAATTTCAGAGACATTTTCGATGAGAAAGTTTTTCTAAGAACAACTTATGCTGCCCATAAAGGCCCATATTGAAAAAAGTAGGCACTGAGAAAATAGCGCTCAAACTTTGAAGTTTTTCTTTCATACAAATGTTTATAATTTTCTATTAGGGGCCGTCCATAAATAACGTGGCATTTTTCACTGATTTTTTACACCCCCCTCCCCTCTCGTACCGTTTCATCACAAATGCTGATACTTCCCCTTGGAAAATACGTAGCATATCAAGCACCCCCCCTTCTTCTTCTTCTTCTTCTTCTTCTTCTTCTTGGCATTGACGTCCTCACTGGGACAGAGCCTGCTTCTCAGCTTAGTGTTCTTATGAGCACTTCCACAGTTATTAACTGAGAGCTTTCTATGCCAAAGTTGCCATTTTCGCATTCGTATATCGTGTGGCAGGTACGATGATACTCTATGCCCAGGGAAGTCGAGAAAATTTCCAACCCGAAAAGATCCTGGACCGACCGGGAATCGAACCCAGACACCTTCAGCATGGCTTTGCTTTGTAGCCGCGGACTCTAACCACTCGGCCCCCCCTTTGTATTTTTTATTAATTTTCCTCAGTGATTGGGTTGAAACAAAAAATTAGAATTCAGAAGTTCAATACAAAATTTGATATTAATTACTGACTAAAATGTAAGGATAATCTAATCTAACAGTATGATATACAGTAGCGCTCGAAAGTAATTTGGAAAATAGTTTCAAATAAACACAGTTCCTGTTACATAATTTTGGTATCTAGTTTCATATAGGCTAAATTGTATTACTTTTGCTGTTGTCACCAAGACAAACAAGTTTACTATAGAAAATATGAAAAAAAAAAAATTGATTGGATTGATGAAGCTCGTTATTGTTAAGTTAGGGTACAATATATTTTTAGTTTATTTTTAGTTAGAACAAAAATTTCGTTATTAGAGGATTGTTTTTTTTAATTATTCTTTGTTAGGAAATAGATTTCAATGAAAATGAACAATACAATATATTAATTCGAAATGAATTATTATCCAAATTCAAATCCATTTGGCAATCAGTGGCCAGATATAGAAAAGATTACACTTGATATATTTGGGATGTTTAGAAAATTTTAGCGATTATTATACAAATTATTTATCTCTATTAATATTTCAGCTGAACTTCATTATCTTTCTTCATAATAAAATAAACCTACACAACCTATAATGAAACAGTTAAATAATAAAAAATTATCAAATTAGCAAGTTATCAATAAAATTGAATGATAGGGCAATTTCGATATCACTCGAATCTGTTGTCCTCATTAATATTCAGGCTATTCCATCAAGAGCATTGATACATCAAAACAAATCGATGAGTTGATTGAGTGAGATCTCCTGCAACATTGAATGCATAATACACGGTATAAATATCTTGTTTCATGTAATATTTGCCGAAACGAGCATATTTTATTGTCTTGAAAACGGCTGACTTTATGACTTGTTAACAAATGAGAAAACAATGTACTCCAAGTAGTTAAAGCATTGATTTTAAATTTATTTATTAAACTTTGATTTTGTTTATTTATAAATTTATCAATTAAGACACGAATATAATATAATATTTACATAACCATTTAAAGCTTTGAAAAATCTGTTTGATTGCATTTATCAAGAAAATCTAAAATTTCTCAGATTTCTTTTCAATCTTGATGAATGTTTTGAAGCTGAATCATCATTTTATAAACCAAGTTTATAAGTCAAACAAAACAGAGGACAGAGACTGCATCTCAGTGTTCTTATGAGCACTTCCACAGTTGTTAACTGAAAGCTTACTGTGCCAATGACCATTTTTGCTTGCGTATATCGTGTGGCAGGAACGAAGATACTCTATGCTCTGGGAAGTCGAGAAAATTTCCAACCCGAAAAGATCCTCGACCGGTGGGATTCGAACCCACGACCCTCAGCTTGATCATGCTGAATAGCTCCGCGTTTACCACTACGGCTATATGGGCCCCGTAAAGCTCCCCCTCCCCCCTAAATAGCTACGTCATTTATGGATGACCCCTTACATTTCTTCCAGACATATTTAACACAACCGCATAGCTTACTAATTTTGCTTCTAATGATCAGCAAAAAATAATAAACTTGAACACAATTCACGTTTGCAGCTGAAATTTAAATTAAAAGTTCATATGGAGACTGGTATGCCTTTATTTTTCAATATGGGACTGCACCAACTTCATATTTTCCAATACATTTTCAAACAATGTGTGTTTATTTTTATATGCATAATAAAATGCAGATTAAAATAAGTTTTATTGCACTCATTCGATAACTGTCAAGCAATGATACATAGTTTTGACATCATGAATGCTCTAAAGCATGACTTTAAATCGACAATATGTTGAGCATTATTATTATAAGTAAATTTTCTGGGATGTAGAAAAAATATTGTTCGGAAAAGATCTTCACGAGTTTTATTTAGTTATGCGGCTTGGCAAACCTCTGAACGAACACCAACACCAAAAAATCCACTTAAGGGTTGAAGAAATCATTTCGTGACGCGTTCACCATTATTTTGCGATTATGTTGTGCACATAAGTTTTTTGAGAATTATTATTTATGTATATCAATTCCAAAAATATAGAAAATCTGGCTTTGGTGTAAAATGTTGAGTGCGATAATTAAACCTTATTGTATTTTCTGTAAATTCCAGTTAGGTACTATTGCATCTTCTTTACAAAAGAAATATAACGGTAAATGTAAATGACTGCTAATAAGAGCGGTTTAAAATTAAAAAAAAGTTTGAAATTCCAATCCCCATATCGTTCATAGGGGTCGTCCATAAACCACGTGAACATTTTTCCTGACTTTTCAGTCACCTCCTCCCCCCTCGTGCTTTTGTGTGGTTTTGACAAATAACCCCCCGCTCGCCCAATGATCATGTGTTTCATTTGTTCATGAATGAAACAGAAATTTGAAAAATGGGAGAAGAGATATTTATGAATTGGTTTGCTATTATTAAGCGAAATGTGAGATTATAGAGTGACAAACTTCTGCAAAAATCCCTAACAAAATTAGCTCAAAAAAGATTTGTTTCTACTGCAGTGTTCCTTATTATTGTTTGAGGAATCAGTTTTCACTTAGAGATAATTTTGTATTAACATTACAGTACTAACATGTGGGGAACATTTTTTTTTTTTTTTAAATTTTGTCATAGTAATTTCCATAGAAATCTTAATCGTCTTCTAATCGTTGTTGGTAAAGAAGATATGAAATATTGAATTTTAAAACTTTTTTTTTAAATTTGAACCATCCGACTGCTAATGAAACCTTTCAGGTTTAGTTGATGGTGGAATTTTCTTTGAAACACAAATGGGTGGACCGTGGTCTTTGGCTAGATACCCCCTCCCCGCTAAATGATAACATAGTTTATCAACGGCCTCTATTTTGATAAGTAATTGTTAAAAGAATTACGGTAATCCAGTTTGCTGTATGCACACTTAGATGTTTGATTACAATATTACATCGTCAAATGAATCGAATCCCACAAACCCTGGGTCTCCTACTTCGAGGAGTCTCATACCGTCCCCAACCATGCGACTAATAGGAGACCAAAATGTAAATAAATGAAAAGTAAATCAATCAGCAAACGTCAACGATAAAATTCTGCTTATAAAGCGCCCGACTGTTATAGTCAAGTGTGTTTATTTGTTTCTCCCTAATATATTACCCAATCCAACACGCACGGCATGAAATTCTATTTCCACTGCAAATGTATAAGTCATTGCCGATAATATAGATATACAAACATATAGATGTTGACTCTGGTATAAGTAAGAAATTCCCGCAGCACCGCGTTGGTACTTTAAATATATTTATAGAACATATCATCTCACCCCTTCTCGCACTTGGCTGTCCAACGGGTGTTGTATTTTGCTCCTCTTGCAGGTTGTCCTCCGTGACAAGATGGTTCCATGTTGTGTGATGTAGAGAACCGTATACATGAGAAACTGTGATAGGCGAGTGGTGTGGGTTTATGTTTAAGGATCCGAAGGTTGCGGTTTCGAATCCAGATACTAATATTATTTTTTTTGTTTTTCATATTTTGGTGTCTAAGGCAAATTTCTTGTGGCGGAGCCTTGGGGCAATCGGGTATATGGGGTAGCTAACAAGGGAAGGTCACGATGTGTTACACGGGGTTTTCAACCGGACTATTTTTGTTGGATTCAACATGTCGAAATATGTGAAACCCCAAAGCCTTTCGGGTGAAGAGCCAGGGAGATGTAGTATGTTGTTAATAAAATCTTAAATTTGTTTTACCAAATTAGGATGATAGTGTTGTCTAATAACACAGAACACCTAGATATAAGAAATGAATGTAATGTTTGGAATGATACTAATAAAGAAATTAAAAAAAAACATGTACATCGTAATGTTCTGAATGGCTTCAACGGATGACGCATGAATTTCGATACTATGTTCAAATAATGACTTATTCAGTAGGTACAAGAATGTTGACACTTTTGACCGGGTTAAAACCGCTCGATAAAGGCAATAAATACATTATTTATAAAAGAGATAACTTAACTTTATATAAAATGAGTAGTAGAAAATCGGTAAAATAGAATGGTGTTTGATTTTCGATGATGTTATTACTTTTAATAAAAGTAACATTGTTGCTAAATAAATAACTTTACTCAAGAAAATTGTTTTAAAAAGAACGAAATGTTTATTATTTATGTGTGATTTTTTGTGTATTCATACACTAACAAAAGAGGCCATTTGAAATCACAGATCTGACTGTTATTTTTTTAGTTTCAGTTCAGTCATTTATAACGACAATATTTTCACTTGTCCCACTAGTTTTCAAAATTTTCAATATTTACCTTGAACTTTGGCACAAACATTAAATTTAAATATAGCATAGATTTAGTAGGAAACAATCTGAAAAATATAGTAGATCTTATTCATTTTATTTTTTTTAAGAACCCTCTCTATACGATTTCCTTTACCCATTTGTCACACGGTACCTTATTTCGATAGTCACTCAAGCAAAATGATTATCTAAATACAGGGACCGGAATCTATTATGATAATTCGCCACAAGAAATCGGGTTGAATTTCATAAATTTGCCTGAAGAACCAAAAAATAAAAACAAAATATATCCTCGCGCTTATTCAGAATCGAACCAAGGACCTCCCGATTCATAAACCAGTACTAACTCCACGAACCTATCGACGGCTTGATGGGAGAAGTGACAAAAGCAATATATAAAGCGTTTTATATTGCAATATTCGTTCCATTCCTCTGACATGTCAACCATCCATTTGCCGCGTGACCATTTGCCTAAGTGTGCGTTTCCGTTGCCATCATTCGGCTTCGGATTGTTTGTGCAATTGTGTGGGTCGGGCGTAAACATTTAGATTGCTCGAATTTTCAAGTCCAATGTGCTCGATTTCAATTGACGGGTTTGCCCGTCTACGCTTAGGAGGCGAATCTTACCATCAATAGGTGGATTTAGCACCTAATACGCTAGGAGGGAAATCCGCCATCCGAATTATTTTGGGTGTATGTATATTATATGTATAAATATTATGTATATGTATTAATATTATGTATATGTATAAATATTATATGTATATGTATATATGTATAAATTAAAATAAATTAACAGATTACACGAAAATAACATTTTTTTTACCAGGATATTTTTTTTTACAGTATGATCGATGAGTTTCTAAATGTTATATATAAACTTTAAAAGTTTTGGATATGGGTATGCGTTATGAGATCATGAAAACATTTTATTAATACTTATTTATTTATTTATTGTTATTCAATTTTTTTACAATATCGAACACTTTTGCATCATTATCAGTACAGTTCGAGTATAGTTTTGCTTTAATTTTATTTTCTGACAATGGAATGAAACAGTAAAATTTTTGGGTTCCTTGGATCGTTTTCGCGTTATTATATTGCTCGCTGAGCTCTGATGCCGTTAATTCGTACTCTTCAGTAGTAGTAAAACAAAATGATAATTTTGTTAAACCTTCTTCTTTTCTGCGATTCGCCCAATCAAATAGTTCTTTTGCAGTTTTAATTGGATGCTCACGTTCTTTGGCTAAACTTGCTCTTGTGGCCATGCGCTTTATGGTTCCTCCAAGGACCTTTGCCATGTGACGTAGCAAAGAAATGCCATTCTGCATCAATTCCGTACTTTGATTTAAATTGACATAGGCTCGAAAAATTCTTACGGTTTTTGTACTGCGATGCTGCTCCATCAGACATGAAATATATCTTTCTGATTTCTTTATCCTTATCAACGCGTAAAAAGTTAATCATTTTGGCAATGAACAAATTTACAGATACTGAGTCGTGTCTTAAATCTTCGGAAATTACAATAAAACTAAAATGTTCAATTTGCGTACTTCCATTGAAATAAATAACGAATGGATGAATTGTAGCTTGTTGTACGTTCCAGTGATGGGACTGCACTTCATCTTGCAATACAAAGCTATAGTTTTCAGAAAAATCACAAATGACTAAAAATTCACCATCTTGTAATGTATTTTTCGTATTTTTAAAAAGCGGGATTGCTCTGTTTTAATAAAGTCGCGAGGAATTAATCTTTCTAATTTCAAGCAAAAAAATGACACAAACTCATCTACAGGTTTTACAATACTTTCTAGGTCACACCTATCCGTGGTCACCCATTGCTCAAATGATAACTGATCAATATAATTTTCTTCAAACTCAGCGAATAAAGTATTTTCCAATGATGAAGAATCTGGACAATCCGAACAAGATCGTAGATAGCAATTTGATGTTGTATTTTCACACAAAAGACTACCAGTTAACATTTTAATATCCTTTGATAAATTGATTCTTTTCAAACTATGTAAGATTAGGTTAATATTTTCGTGTGTTGTGCACACACAAACATTATGTGTTCCTGAATTGGATAGAAGCTTGCATTGCCTTGGACGAAGGCTTGCAAATGAGGAAAAACCTACCTTAATATTTTTTTGTTAATTTCCTTGAAGCGTGTATACGCTTCTTTCAAAGTAGTCATCATTAATCGTTTTTGGATTGCTTGACGCTTTCCATCTTTTTTTACAGATACATAATCTTTTTGGCCAGGCATAGCTCTACTTACTTCATCGTCTTCAAAATATTGAATTATTTTTTCTTTTGTCTCATCTGTTAATGAAGTACTTGACGTAGCATTTTTGGTTGCAAGACAGTTATTTTTGAATTGTTTTGCCTCTTTTGCTGTATTTCTATTGGTTTTGAACTCATCAATGGCGTCTTGAATAGACCACGAGCTTGGCAGCATCGACAAAATCAATAATTTTTCTTTCCTTGTCGTGGCTAGATTCGAGAACCTTTCCTTCATATTCATAATTACCTCATCGTAGTCTGTATTTTCCACATCCTCAGGTCCTAATTTGAAGAGGTTTCTTCGTACAGCTTCGTTGATTTCACGGTATTTTTTCTCGGGATAATTGACGTAACCCATCTTCGTCCATTTAATCGGAGTCACTTTTATTCCAGCTATCCCTTCGTTGAAGCGTTCGATGTTGACCTTCTGGATGCACTCATCTTCTGATTGATTTGTTGAAACAGATGTCGCTGATGGTACCGTGGCAAGACTATCTGCACTTGGTACTTCTAGTAACTCCTCAGTTGTTGTCGGTGCATCTAGTAATTCCTCAGTTGTTGTTGTTTTCGAACTTCCTGCAACCTGATCCACCGATGATGTACAGATTGCCCGTTTGTCAACGTTTAAACGGCAGGACGTACAAATGCGTAAATTTGTATTCAATGTAGACATTGGAGCATAACCAGCCGCTTTCAGTTTATCTATGGTGCTTTCGGTGAGATTTCGTAGCTCTTTCGAACACTTTTTTTCTGCAAACGGCCTGCAACAGTTGAGAAAGCGACTACTCATGTTGCTCGTTAGATTTTAATAAACAAAATCACTTTTAAGTTTTTACTGACTAGTTTGGTGTCGTTTGCTTGACTGAAGAAAAATTTTACAATTAAATCTTTTATAACCATAGTGGTAGTATATTTTTAGCTTTTTCGTGAGTATGTTCATGGTATGTACCTATCATGTTTTTGATGTTGTTGAAGTTACTCGCTTTCTCCCAAATATGATTAACAAAGTCTATTCTCTACCAAGGCGGGTCTATACCCAGGTGTAATCAGATTTTAACTTTGTGGAGAAAACCAGCGCCGAGAAAACCGACCTGCTTTACGTATACTAGATCACCTGGGTATAGACCCGCCTTGTTCTCTACGAGGTAAACTTTTTGCAGGTAAACTAGTCGTATACCTGTATAGAAAACTTTTTCTTTTATAGAAAGGTTTCAACACTATTGAGAGAATTTTTCTTCAGTTACGTACAATAAAAAAATATGACACTATCAAGACTTTAGATCACAACACTGGATCGCGTCTAACTTTCTAATAGATGCTATAATTAAATAAAATATCATGAAAACAACTTGTTAACCTCATGTGGTACCCTTAACAAAAAATTCAGCAACAAACTGCGGTCCTAAAAAAATTAACAATGAAAAAAAAAAAAATTTCACTAAGTGTCAAGTCATAACTTTTTTGTTTATTGGCTTACCATCACCAAATTTTTATGGTAGATAGCTAATATAATGGACCGTTTTCCCTCAAAAAATTACGTTGGTATTCCGATAGGGTTTTGAGATATTTGAGTTTTTGTGACAAAAATGATGTTTTTTAATGCAAAAAAAAATTGTTTTTTTACTGTGTGTATTTTTTTTTTGAATCTTTATTTAGTTGTCTAACTTTGTTTCTTTAGTTGTCTAACAATCGAACGAACCGTTTTTGCTGTGCAGCTTTTTGAATATTTTTGAACCATTTTCACATACACCCTTTTGAAAAGTTAGTCGTGACTCAACTTGAAGATTTGATATCGGAAAATGACGATTTAGATGGAACTGAAAAACTGTGCAAAGTTTCAGATATTTTTGAAATGGTCGATCAGAATCGACTTGCATGCCTCCGTGGAATCCCTCTAGAGCATTAAGCTGAGATGCAGGCCTTGTCCAGTAGGGACATGATGTCAAGAAGTAGAACTCTAAACTTTTCTTAGAATTAGGTTATCGTTTGCTACTTCCGAGCTTATTTGATTTGCCATTAGAATTAGAAGGAAGAGAGAAAGAGAACACCTTTTTGATCAGCCAAATTCGCTTGCGATCGGGGATTTTTCTTCAAGATATTGCGAATCTCATATCACATCGCCTAATGCACACATATAGCCGATGTA
This sequence comes from Aedes aegypti, assembly GCF_002204515.2. Lineage (NCBI taxonomy): Eukaryota > Metazoa > Arthropoda > Insecta > Diptera > Culicidae > Aedes > Aedes aegypti. The sequence continues at coordinate 388,747,432 of NC_035109.1, read as the reverse complement.
CGGCAGCATTATTGGTTCAGTCAGTAGATGTAACTTCGTCGGAAACGGTCATGGCAAAGACAACACACGGCACGGCAGTTTCGCTAATCGTAATATGGACTTTGTTGCAAGTACGAAGTGCCTTGTCGAAAGCAGACAAAGAATACGAGATCCCAAGCTTCAGAGTAAGTACCGCACGTGTTGATAATAGATTGGAAGACACTCCCGACGAAATCAAATTTCCCACTAAACTAGGCAAACTGGTTTAAAGCGAGCGAGTTCTGTAGCTCGATCGGTATGCAACTGGTGACGATTACAAGCCGCGATGAGAATGACGCTGTGGCCCGATTTGTCCAAGGATCGGACAAATTCAGCGATGTGGCGTCATCGTTCTGGATCGGCGGCAATGATCTGGCAGAGGAAGGTACATTCAGCTGGATGCCGAACGGTCGACTGGTCAGGTATGCCAATTGGTCCCCCGGAGAACCGAACAACACGGAAGACAAGGAGCACTGTATGCAACTAGTTTACATACCCCGATTCGAGCAGAGATGGACTTGGAATGATAACGAGTGTCGAACAAATCATATGTACTTTATTTGTGAGAGTAAACCGCGCGATTGCGTGGAACAGCTCAAAGGATGATCGTCGGATTGAATTTCAGTCACTTCCCGAGCAGGAATGAGAACTAATTGTAAACTAATTATGATGTCGTGATATCATCATTTATAACTCAATATGATATTAGTCTACTCGAGTCAATCCGTATAGGCCTGAGTGGAAGCAAAAATACTAAAACTTTCACCGCTCAGCGAATACTTAACGATAAGATTCTGCTCGGGTTGGTTGTGTTAGGATCTCGAACGTTATCGCCTCCATCACATGATGCGTTGTAGTTTTAGTCGAAAACAATAAATATGTTTACTAGTTTTATCGCCTCATATTGAAACAAAAGACGCTGTTTTAATTGGAAATGATCATTCGAAGTTTTCTATCCGGAAAGAATAGTTGGTTATTTTCAAGTCGGTTCGTTCGATTAATCGGAATGAAGGGATATCAGGTGTTCACGTTGTTTGTGATCTGCACATTGATTTTAGTCGTAGGTAACTAGAATCTATGCTTGTTCAGTAACATACGGGAAAGTGCCAGTAAACATCTACTAATATTTTCAGGACGATCAGAAGCACAACCGATTAGAGATCTGGGCATAATTTGTGAGTCCAATTCGATCTTTATGGAGCGGTGCAACATATGCTTGTGTTCCAAGGATGGCTTCAGTAAGCAGTGCACTACCTTTCTTTGCAACAGAGTTGAAGACAGCTATCAGATTGGTCCTCCAAGTTGGAGCGATGATAAGGATTAGATTGGTGACCGCTTAGGGGTTTTTCAAAAGCCACGTATGCATTGGCTGGTAGCCTTTTCTAAAAAAGCTTCATAAGTTTGTAAAACGGAACCATATTTAGACAGTGCCTTACTATAGTCGCTCTAGGATATAGGTATCACTGTGATTGACTAAGTTATATATATACTCCCGTGCAAAAGTTTGGGTTCACCCCCTAAAAAACATGCAGAAGTGATCTGTCCATATTTGTGTGATTACACGTCCAATTGAAACTCTCTTTGGCGCATTCGAAAGGCAATGAGTTATTCTTACTTCTTATGTATTTTTCCAAAAATATTTTTTGAATTTGGTGTACCGTCAAGCTACCATTCACCGTGCATATAAGAAAAATTTACATTTCAAAAAATTATATAACTTTTCCAAATAATTTGAAGCGTACTAAAATACCTCTACGTAGCGTACAATTGTATCATAATTCAGGGAAAAATCTAAAACTAATGATGCATAACAAAAAATTACTCAAACATTAGCAATTTTTTTAACTGTACATCTCATTCAATGGTTAACGCCGTGAATGGTTAACAGTTCACCGTGCATTTGGAATTCGCCTGAAACACAATAAAAAAAATCTAATTTGCATAAAATCTCATTGCTCATACGATGAAATACATCTTACTAGTAGTATCCACAGTGAAAACTTGTTGAAATTTTGAAAAATTTCATGCTCTAACGTTAAAATGAAAAATATGAATTTTTGGCGTTTCTACTAAGAGTGTTAAAACATCTATTTATCAAACAGAATTCACATGATTTTGACTACATAGGCTAGGTTTTTCAAAATGCTTTGTGACAACAACTACTTTATTTCATCAGTTTTATCTTATTTTGCTGACAAATGGATAATTTGTGAAAATTGTATGAATATTATGTAGGAATTTGTATATGTGCACGGTGAATGGAGGCCGCACGGTGACTGGTGGCTACAGTACGAAATTTTTACTTAAAGTTGGGATAGAACACTTTTGTATGTTTTTGAAGGGGTGCACCCAAACTTTTGCACGGTAGTGTACATGCATGCCATATATAACAGTAAAATTAATGCTTATTTAAATAAAACGTAGATAGAAAAAGCAGTTTCTTCTTTCACTGATCGTGAGATTTTGGCATTTATTTTCTTAGATTTATGATACATTTATGTGTTGGAATAGCAATCCTGGCAACCCTACCACTACAACCTTACTGGTGTTGCTATGCGCACCTTTGTGTTTATTTGCTTTTAGACTTTGTTTTTCTACCACTGTATTATTAAAAGAGACGCCATTAAAGTAAAACGTGTTACAGAGTAATTCCTTCGTGTTTTCCGTTTTAATTCTGTCTTCTGCCCATCCGAAACCACAATAGGTTGTGGGCCCGGGTCGTTTCCGAAACGGTTTACTGGTTAACAGTTGACCTGAAGCGGCAGATGCTGGCTCTGCGACACGACGGTGGTCCATTGCAGGATCATTTTCTTCGTTTCGACCGGTTAGTGCGTGAGTACCGCGGTACGGGAGCAGAGATGGAAGAACTAGATGTGATTTGCCATCTTTTGCTCACTTTGGGTCCTTCGTTCGATACCGTCGTCACCGCGTTGGAAACGATGCCAGAGGCGCATTTGAATATGGAATTCGTGAAATGCCGCCTCTTGGACGAAGAAACCAAGCGGAAGGGTATGTGTAGTGACCAGGGGGGTAAGGAATCAGCTGTTTTCGTGGGCTCAAAGCAGCCGAATAAAAAGTTCAAGTGCTTCGGTTGTAAGAAAGAGGGGCATAAGTTGTCCGAGTGTCCCACGAAAAAGAAAGCGAGAAGTGATGAGAAATTTCGCGAGAAGTATTCCCCGAAAGCGCACTCAGCAGAGGCTGGGCCGAGCGGTGTTTGTTTTGCTGCTAGTAGTGGCGACAATGAAGTGAGGGTGTTTCCCGAAGAATCCCGTGTACAGTGGTTCATCGATTCGGGATGCTCCGACCACATCGTGAATGACAGAGCATTGTTCGAAACTCTGAAGCCGCTAAAGTGTCCGGTCGAGATTGCGGTCGCGAAACATGGTGAATCGATAGTTGCCAAACATGTTGGTACCGTTAAGGTGGTGGCCAATGTTAACGGTATGGGAGTTGAATGCACGGTGAAAAATGTGTTGTTCGTGCCTGAGTCGCGCTGTAACCTTTTCTCTGTGGTGAAGGTTGACGAAGCAGGGATGAGAGTAACTTATGAAAAGGGCCGAGTGGTGATTCATCGCGGATCGGAAGTTGTCGCGATGGGCTCGCGTTCCGGTAAGTTGTATCGTCTCGATTTTTACACGGACAAACGTAGTGCGAGTGACTCCTTGATGACGTGTGGACTGATTCCGAAGCGATTGGAATTATGGCATCGCAGATTCGGTCATTTGAACGCGCGAAGTCTCGAGAAACTGATTTCAGGCGGTATGGTTTCCGGACTCGAGCTGACCAGTGCGAAAATGGACAAAAGTGTGGTGTGCGAGCCGTGTGTCGCGGGAAAACAGACCCGGAAACCGTTTCCGGAGCGTAACGAGAAGCGATCGTCGCGTGTGCTGGAGTTAATCCATTCCGACGTTTGCGGGCCGGTAACTCCTGTCGGTGTTGGAGGAGTGAACTATTTTGTCACCTTTATCGATGACTGGAGTCATTTTACGATGACCTTCTTGATGAAGAACAAAAGTGAAGTGTTCGAATGAAGCGTTGGTCACAGCGAAGTTCGGCGTGAAAGTGAGCCGTTTGCGGTGTGACAATGGGGGAGAGTACCGCAGCCGTGAGTTTGACGAATTCTGTCGGCGAAAGGGGATTGATGTTGAGTGGACGGTTCCGCATACACCCGAACAAAACGGGGTTAGCGAGCGGATGAACCGCACACTAGTGGAGCGTACGCGGTCAATGCTCGAGGACTCGGGAGTGGAAAAGCGTTTTTGGGCGCCCGCGATTCAGACGGCAACGTACTTGGTTAACCGAAGCCCGTCTCGTGCGATTGGTGATGGTGTGACTCCCTACCTGCTGTGGGAGGGTAAGAAGCCGGACGTGTCGAAGCTACGAGCATTCGGGTGCACTGCTTACGTCCATGTACCGAAAGAGTTGAGGAAGAAGATCGACTCGAAGACCTGGAAGGGTGTTTTCGTTGGGTACGCCCATAATGGCTACCGTATATGGAACCCGAAATCGAAGAAGATTGTTCATGCTCGTGACGTGGATTTCGCGGAGGAGGAGAGTGGTCAAGTGAATGTGAAACCGAAGCAATCATCTAGTGTGGTCATGATGCCTCCAGTAGCCGCTGATGATGTGGCCGAAGAAGCTCCAGAAGCTGTCGGTGAAGCAAGTGGTAGTTCAGCTGGAGGATCAGACGGAGCTGTTTCAGAAGAGTCTGATGAAGAGTTCGATAGTTTTCGCGAAGATGAAGAGGTCGTTCCGGCAGTGGATGCGGAATCCGGCAGACCGCAGCGGCAGAGACGCCCTCCGGTTTGGCAGCAAGACTATGATGTAGATTACGCAGCGTTTGCATACAATGCAGTAACCTACGTTCAGGATGTGCCGAGATCACTTGCAGAGGCGAAGAAGAGAGGAGACTGGTGTCTGTGGAAGAAGGCTGTCGAAGAGGAGATGGCGTCAATGCAGAAGAACCAGACTTGGACTCTTGCGAAGCTGCCAGCAAACCGAACACCGATAACAAGTAAGTGGGTGTTTAAGATCAAGCGGGGAGTAAACGGTGATCCCGACCGTTATAAAGCTCGCTTAGTGGCTAGAGAATTTAGCCAGCGGTACGGATTCGACTACTGTGAAACATACTCACCAGTAGCGACGCTCGATACTGTAAGGACGATGCTGGCTTTGGCGAACAGGGACAAGATGGTGATCCACCAGATGGACGTCAAAACGGCGTTCCTCAATGGGCAGCTCCAAGAGGAAATCTATATGGTTCAGCCTGAGGGATTCACCGATGGGACAAACCAAGTGTGCCGCCTGCAGAGGTCAATATATGGCCTAAAACAAGCATCGAAATCTTGGAACGATCGTTTTCACGGGTTCATGGTGAACCGGCTGGGTTTCAGCAGTAGCCCGAATGATCCTTGCCTGTACTCTCGTAGGATCGGGACTGAGACTGTTATCGTTGTGCTTTACGTTGACGACGTCATTGTGGCCGGAACTTCCCTGAAGGTGGTGGAAACTGTGAAGCGTTGTTTTTCGTCAGAGTTCGAGATGACGGATGTTGGAGAGATCCACAGCTTCTTAGGGATCCGCATCGATCGAGATGTGGAAACAGGAGTTTTGCGTTTGAGTCAGCGACAGTACCTGGAGGACTTGCTTCGGCGATTCCAGATGGACGAGTGCAAACCGATATCCACGCCTATGGAGTGTCGGTTGAAACTTCCGAGAGGTGAAGAGGAGAAGCGCACGGTGCAACCGTACCGCGAGCTCGTCGGTTGCCTGACATACGCATCACTTACAACGAGACCGGACTTATCGGCGGCAGTGAATTTCTTCAGCCAATTTCAGAGCTGCCCGACTGATGAGCACTGGTCGTACCTGAAACGTGTATTGAGGTACATAAAAGGGTCATTGGACATTGGACTGGAGTATCGTGCTGATTCGAAAGCGCCGTTACTTGAAGTATTCGCAGACGCGGACTGGGCCAATGATCCGGCGGATCGCCGATCAGTCAGTGGATGTTTGTTCAAGGTAGCTGGATGTTGTGTTGGCTGGATGACGCGGAAGCAACAGGTAGTATCGCTTTCTTCAACTGAAGCCGAGCTAAACGCGCTTTGTGCAGCGGCTTGTTTTGAGATTTGGCTGGTTAGACTTCTCAAGGATTTAGGAAAGGAGGCCAAACTGCCAGTATTCTTCTATGAAGATAACCAGTCGACAATAAGGATCGCGGAGGACAGCAAGAATCACGGTCGGCTCAAGCATGTCGACGTAAAATATCACTTCCTACGTGATCTGGTGAAGGATGGCCGAATTCGTATTCGGTACATTTCAACAGCGGACCAAGTGGCAGATATGATGACCAAAGGTCTCCCTGCGACGGCACTTCGTCGCCATCGTTCGAAAGCGGGATTGGTAAGTTGCTGCGATTGAGGAGGGCTGTTGAAATAGCAATCCTGGCAACCCTACCACTACAACCTTACTGGTGTTGCTATGCGCACCTTTGTGTTTATTTGCTGTTAGACTTTGTTTTTCTACCACTGTATTATTAAAAGAGACGCCATTAAAGTAAAACGTGTTACAGAGTAATTCCTTCGTGTTTTCCGTTTTAATTCTGTCTTCTGCCCATCCGAAACCACAATATTATGTTTCGTTGTTGTCAAGTTCCGATTTTATCACGCTCTTTTTCTGTTACATTCCGAATTACATTCAAGGTGTTCAGTTCATGATTGCAAATATTTTAAGGGCTGATAGTGCACCATGTTAGATTTTGTTAGATTCCGTTTTACGCATATGATCAATTTTTAATAAACATTTTATGTATAATGTATCAATTTTATGTATCAATCGTTATTATTTTATGTTTTAGGCTATGTTCGTCTTCAATTGGTAATAAATTTAGAACATCAACGGATCTCAGTTCTCGATTCGAAAGCTCTCCCATTCGAAAGCTAATGAAATTTCCAATCGACATACATCTTACATCTAGGGAGTCGATGCCGGTTATGGACCCTTTGCGTATTATGGACCCCCTACATAAAACATAAAATTAACACTCAACGCAACTTTATTCCTATGAAAATCCACCGGGGGAACTTCGATTATATTGTTAGTCAGCAGTTTCAGGCAAAATATTAGGTTTGAGACGCATAAATACAGATATTTGAACAGTTTTGTAAATGAAACCATATAAGAGGGTCCATAATACGCATTTCCAGGTGGGTCCATAATAGGCTCGTCGGCAGCGAGCCAGATTACATGGGAATTAAATGGAGGGTCCATAATACGCAACGTCAAATTTGTAAACAATCCTATTATGGACCCCATGAGGGTCCAAGACCTACCACCAATCAAAGGTACTGGCAAAATTAAAGTGATGACCATGGATTCGATATCCCTAGGGATAACAACCTGGTCAAATCCAAGCATACAACTTTTAAAATTTTATGATTTTTCTAATAAAGTTCAATGACTATCGTAATAATTCGAATTTCGAAAAGTATTTCTTTAACAATTTCAGGAATTATTGAGGGACCTATTCCATAGATTTGTTTGATTATTCCACCATAGATTTTTCAGACATTCCACCATAGATTCTTCTTAATATTCCACAGTTTTTCAGATATTTGTCTAGTGGAACGACTAGAAAATAATCCTACACCTTTCTCATTTAAAAATTCCTCCAGGAATATTTACAGAACTTCTTTTCAAGATTCTGCAAGGAATTTCTTTTCAATTTGTACATTGATTCAGAAACTAAAGTTTCCTGAGTTCTTTTTCGAAGATTCTTACATATAGCTTTCAGAGTAATCGTCAACAAATTGCAACTGGATTCTCTCTGGCGATCCTTCAACGAATTTTATCAGATATTCTCTAAGGTATCAACTAGTATTTTTTCCAAGCATTCTGTGAATAATAACAAGATAGCAATATCATTTTTCCAGAAATTCATCCAAAAATAATTTAGCAGTTTTCTTGGGAATTTTGCTGATAGTTTTCCTGAAATAATTGTTTCAGTAACTTTACCAGGAATAAATATGATAATTGTTCTAGAAGGACTTACACAATTTATGTGAGAGTTCATCCTGATTTACAAATGCAGCCAGGAACTATTTAATAAATTCAACCAGGCATTCTATGGATTAAAAGAAATGTGCTTACAGTATTCGTTTAGAAATTTTTACCGAGATTTATGCGAGGATACTTAAGGAACTAGATTTATCGACATTCTTTGAAGAGTCATTTAAATAATTTCCGAATGATGCCTTCAAGGATTTTCTTGTAATCTCCTTAAATATTTTTCAAGAGATTCATAGAGGGATACCTTCAGCAATCTTAAAAAAAAATTTAGGGGTTTTAAGTAATATACTCAAGAATTCTTCACCGACATTACTTCCTCTAATTTTTTTTTTACAAATATTTTAAGAAAAAAATCCAAAATAATTTTATAACTTATCAAGAGCCTCATCGAAAAATTTTCCAAAGATCCTTAGAGGTAAACTTAAAAAAATCTGGAGTTTGTTAAGAAATCTGTTTGAAGAAATCTTTTAGTTATTATTCCGTTTTTTCATCATAAAAAAATCTGATTGGTAAAGTTTCATATGGATGTAAGTTTTTAGACTTATAAAATGTTAGTCTACTTAGCTTTACTTAGGCTGCAAATATCGATTATTGCAGCTCTGTAATTGAACCAATGAGATCATTAAAAAGGCACAAAAAATCATCTGAATGTTCGACCAGATGTGGCCATAACTTTCTTCTGTGATTTAAAATTATATATAATCATCGTTATCTATTGGGTTGTTGCCATTAATAAAACACAGGTATTTTTACCATTGCTCAGTTTAACTCGGAACAATACCATCTACATAGACTCCCACCTAATCAATCCGCCCTTCTCCATATTCTTCTGCATTCTTTATTTTTCCTCTTTTATTCTTTGTATTTTTCCTTCAGTTATATCCATCAAATCATATAGGTACACTGATGCAAAAAACCTCAACAGATTTAAGAGAAATATTTATGATTTAGCGACACAATGATGATGGCTGAAATTTGTAAGTGTGACTTATGATTTAGTGGAGAGTATGATCATTCTATGAATTTCTCTCATCAACACTATAAAATCTTGTAACATACATAAACGAGATGTTATAATGTTTGCCAAGTAACTTCAAAAATTGACATGTTCAAACACCATGTGATTATAATTCGCTGAACTCGTACCCATTATCAATACCGGGGCTGTCGTTTTAGTGATGAATACGGAAATTATTTCAAATCATCCTACTTAAACAATTCATAGATCTCACTTATGAAACTTATGATCCTTTTTTCGAAATGCTTAAGTGTTCAATGAAACCACAATTTGACTGATTCTTAAGTAATGATTTATGGAAAACCTAAGTATTTTTGCCTCAGTGTGTTAGAGATAAAGTTGAGAATTTTCATATAATTTGGCTGGATCTATCAATTAAATCGTTTCTTTTGATTTTGTGTATCTTTTTGTTCATAATACAATGGAAGTATTCAATATAAAGCTAAAGGTAAATCTCTGGTTTTGGTGGCCTGTATTGACCAACGAGATTTTCAAACGAAAAAATGTTTTCAGTTCGGTTCCGATGTTTTTCAGACATAATATGGATTGAAAGCTTGTGTTTACATAGGTTGTAGTATAAATAAGACTTCCCATATTATGTTCTAAGGCATTTTATCTTAGGCTGGCTAAAACCGGTGCTTCCAGCCATGTATATTTCAACCCGGTCCTTTATTTGTGACCAAACCGAACTTAAAATCTGTTTGAATTTGACTTAAATATATGTTTGTTTAGTTCGTAGATTTTTCTACGTGTTGACTATGAAAGATTTATGGAAATAAGCCCCACCGTACTGTACATACATAAAAATATCAATGTTGGTAACACCTGTGGAAGTACACCCAGAACGCTAAGATGAGATACTCTGGCTCAGTTGGGACGTAACGCCATAAAAACAGTAGCGTACCCTCATGAATTAAATTATTGCATGCAATATTAGTAGAATACTTTCAACCCTTCTTCACGACGACGCAACATTTTCACTGAGTGTGACATCCGTGTCGCATTTTCACAATATTGGAGCTTTTCATGTTGCACTCGTTCGTAAAGCTTCCTCTTTCAACCGCCACAAGTGTACGCTTCAAACCACCCTCTCTGGTGCCGATTGAGAGAATAGTGATTCGCTATGCTCACTTTTATGTTGTGTTATTGTCGCCCACGTTGCTTTGTAAGCTTTATGCATGGCTGACGTCGGAGGATGTGTGGTATGAAATGCAACTGAGAACAAGGAAAGATTAATCTTGTTTTTGTTTGAAGCTAAACTACAGAATTTGTAACTTTTTCGATTTTCCATACAAAATGATAAACTTTGGTAATGTAGATCTTAGTTATTTATGGACCGATTAGAGTCAAATATAGGTTGAATTTCAAAAAAAATATTTTTTACATCCACGAGTTCAAAAGCTATAATGATTTGAATAAAGTAAACTTTTTGACGACAAATCATACTTGATTTACCTGAAAATAGAAAAGTCCTAAAGTCGACTCTCCACATCTCGATGTTCTACATCTTGATATCTCTCCCTATGTCGACGATTTCATAAGTCCCTTCAGTCTGCATGCATTTTCACTCTCCATATCTCGATATCCTCCTTATCTCGATATCTCCATATCTCGATTGTTTCTGTTGATTTTTTGTTCTCAATATGCTCTCCGTATGTCGATATGACCAATATCGAAGGTTACTAGACCAAAGTTTTGGGATTCAAAACAAATTAGAAGCGCAAAATGACGTCTGTTTGTGTATTACATTCTTGAAACGGAGTGTTTTTCAATCTAGTGTTCATCAAACATTTGTTCTTTGTCTCGATCTCTCCCTTTCTCGATGGTCCCTTCGATGTCGAGATGTGGAGAGGCGACTGTATATCAAAACTGTTTTCAGCAAGTTCATCTCGACAAAATCTACAACTGCATGGAGCTGTTCCATCTTTTTTTTTAAGTTAGGCTGATACAAATATTAATTTTTGTTAATGTACCCCCCCCCCCCCTCCTTCTTCAAAAAGTCGTAAATATTGAAGGGGAGAAAAAAAGATTTTTTATTTTCATGGCCACTGTTAGGTATTTGATTATTTTGAAGTAAAAAAATGGTTAAATGACAATCCAGAGGACGGTTGAAAAAGGTGCAAAAATTGACGTTTCAAATACAAACCCGACAAATAAACTTTTTCTATTTTTATATTTTTTGTTTCTCATTTTCCCCCTCACTCGTACCTTCCAAGTGGTCTAGGACATAAATGAAATTGATTATTTGTATCAGCCTTATAAAAATAAATAAAATCTGCCAAAAAATCACTATAATTGAACCGTTTTTGCTTTGAAACCGTGATTGAAAAAATCACTTAAACACATGTATAAGATTTAGTTTGTTCTTAGCAATCAAGTTTGTTAATAGCTAGTAAATAGTTGGAAAAACTAATTCGTTACTTATTCAGACACTGCACACTCAATACGTGTTTATTAACAACTACCGAAAAACTCAACATTACATATACTTCGCAATTGAATTAAATGGACAAATTGATGTGAAATTTTCGAAAAAGTTATACTTCTTCTCGGTGAGAATCGAACTCACGACTCCCTGTTTTCTAGACAGGGCGCGTTGCCCTTACACCAGGTGTCTTTGCTTACACCACGAGGGGACTCATGAACGCAGAAGTTAACCTGAATTCGATTTCAGCTCAATAATCACGTGGTCCTTTTTCGCAAAGCGCACCTGTTTCGGAAGAATTAGCCCGAGAGTGCATTATTTATTACGTGTTTATTTCCACTGCAAGTGGTTATGGACCCAGGAGTGCTGGCAGTTAGATTTGAAGTTAAGAAACTTGTTCTCCCAAGAGATGACGAACGTAACTTAAGTGGACATGGTGACAGAAGCGGAAGTTGGAGTGGAAATAGGCGTACCTTTAGAAATCCAGTGAACCTATCAGCTATTGAAAGATTGCGAGGACGTCAAAACTATGCACCATGACCGCTTGCGATGAAGATGACGTTGAGACGAGAGGCCTAGAGCCCTGAAAGATGAAAGCGATGAAAGCAGAACAAAACAAGGCGGTCAATCCGGATTTGGACGGAAGGGCGCAGGCGATGATATGCCTATGTATTGAGAATAACAACTAAAATCAGTCGATCGCGTCAATAGCCAACGATAAGATGGAATTCGAGCTCGAAGAAGAGCCACTAGAAATTCAAGATGTTTTGCATATTACGGATTCGGCAACCAATATTTTATCTGTGAATGAAATATGCAAGAAAGGTCTGACGATGGTGTGCAATGCGGAGAGATGCGAAGTCGTTGATAAAGCAGAATAGGTATCATCGCGTCTAGAACCGTGGCAGATGTGCTGTATCGTTTGAACAAAAAAAAAAAAAATCATTCCTTTCTTGAAGCTGCAATATGACACAAGAGACTCGTACATTTGAATCAACAAGGTATGTACCTACAAATTGGCAACGATGATGGATGGAGTTGAACGCAACAAAGAAGCTAAGATGGAGTGCGTATCGTGTATCAAAGGTAAACAGGCGAGAGATTAGTTTTTTTTTTTCAAGTTCCTCTAGAACAAAAAGCCAGCTGGATTTAGTAGGGGAAGATGGCCCAATACGCACAGATGGGGTAAAATGGCCCGACTCATTGAATCATTCCTAGAACGTTTCAATCTGTATAATTTGCCAAATGGCGTTCAAATACGTTTACCCAAGAAGTGCTGCTACAATCCATGGACATAAACTCATAGATTTTTACTTAATTTCCCGGTGATATTCAACACTTTTCACTTTTTTGCCCAAATATTAAGGTTTTCCGTTGATTTTATTAACCAATAAGCGTTTCCATGCCACAGAGCAAACTCATGGGGAAGCATGGTTGCTAACTTTTCGAACTCCATACTAAATGGCATTTTACCCCACCCATTTGGTCATTTTGAACCACCCCCATTTTTGAATCAACTTTTCGACACGATTTAAAACCGTAAAAAAAAACTCACATTTGGGAAATGTTTTCATTGTGGTAGCTAGCAAATATTGTAAAGTTACTGTTAAGACTTCGAATGGCCTTCAAATGTGGATCTTATTACAAGAAAACGACACAAATCCTTAAAGTGGCATTTTGGACCATTTTGCCCTACATGCGGAAGTGTGTGGTTTCTTACTTTTACGGACGATGCAAAAAGAAAGATATACGTGTATTTCTTGGAAGCGAAAGGTCTTGTGTTCGAAGCTCACAAAAATTTCAAATTGATGTCAATCTGGCTGGAAACTGAAAATCCTTCGGACATGCAACGGAACTAAGTTGTTCACCAAACATCTTGTCCGGAGCAGAACGGAGCCGCGGAACGTATAAATAGAACTTTCGTTGAAAAAATAAGATCGCTGTTAACCGATGTCCAGCTAGTTCGCTGGCAGCAATTACGCCAGACGAGGTGTAATCCCAAAGAAAGCCGAATCTGCAACACCTGAAAGTATTCAGACCAGAGGCAACGTAATATGTTTTAGAACAGTAGCGGAGAAAATTCGACTCGAAATCAGCAGAAGGAATCTTCATCGAATATGCCGAGAATTCGGAAGGATACAGAATATACGACCCGGATCTGAAAGGTGTCATCATTAGTCGAAATGTGGTTATAGTAATTGAAGGGCAGTTTGCAACGTTCTCTTCGTTTGCAGTTAAGTTCATGTACACTTGACACTTGGATTTATCAAGAAGAGCAGATTGAAGATGAATTCAATGGAACAACATCCGAGGTTCAACCCGACTACCAGACAAGCTGTACCGGCTCCGTTGGTCATCAAGATGAAACACCTGATCTTGCGCTCCCACCGACCTCAACTTACAAGACCAGCTGAACAGCAGCAAGGGTTGAGGCGCAGCGGTCGGGAGCGCTTATTCCCATGAAAGTATACCGATTTTGTTTAATATTTTTTCCCAACAGTTATACTATGGCAAAGGCGACTAATTATGATGACCCCACAACAGCAATAGAGGACGAAATTAAAACCCTGGAGGAGAATGACACTTGGGAATTTATTGCCTGCCAGGAAGGCGATTCGTTCAAAGTGGATTTTTGAGGACAAGTTGAAAGGCACAAGGCGCGGCTCGTAGTGAAGCGATGTTCGTTACGGCCCGGCGTTGACTACACCGAAGTCTATTCTCCGGTTGTACGGCATTCCACGCTACGTTACCTTTTGGCTTTGGCAGCGCAGCTTAGACATCGACCAAATAGAAGCAGTTTTACAAGGAAAACTGAAAGATGAGGATATTAACATAGAGCAACCTAGAGGTTTCACTGGTGATCCAAGGAAGGCATGTACAGAGATGAATAGAGACATAGTAGTTGGGTTCAGAATGAGTACCACTTCTAGCATAGCATTGCATTTGGTCCCTTGGTATTGCAAAAGGCACCCAAGTTTGACAGAACGTAGTACCATTTTCACGGTATTCTTGGTTTTGCTCTATTACCTTATGCGCCATAAAATTTTGGACAACTACAGGGTATACGGAGGTCTTTATTTCGTCTTTGATATGTCAGCTAAAGCGTACATTGTACCTATTATCTCAGAATACTCTGATGAATTCACAAAATAGCGTTTTTTACGATGAAACTCGTCACTCAAACGATTTCTGTTGCCGTTTTGTGCGGTTGTTATAAAGTTCCCGAGGAGGAAAGAATAACTCGCCAATAATTTATGCATACCATATTTTGGTATCATACCTGAATTAGGTATTGTTCAGTTAACAATAACTTATTTTGGTATTATAATGGTATTTGAAAAAAATGTTTAAAACAAATAAAAATACTTTATTTTGGTATTCGACAGCTATTGAGGACTGCTGGAGGTATTGAACTAGTATTGAAAAATTTCTCTTCTATATGAAAATCCATCAAGTATTATTTAGGTATTGCAATACCTGATCTAGTTATCAGCTTGGTATTTGTAGAATATGCAGAAGGTATTATTTAAGGTATTTTACCTCTTATGCAGGGCTCATTCATACCTCATTCAGGTTGTAAGTATTGGAAATTATCTGGTATGGAATACCTCAATTTGGTATTCAGTAGTTATTTTCTTCTGCTCGGGTTGTACTTTACTGAGGCCTTAAGTATCCATAATATGAATCAAAACGGCAATCACCAACGTCCTGGTTGATCTAGTTTATCAATTGATCAGAGCTTCTAGTTGGTTAAGAGATCCTGAAATATAAAATATGAATTGGCAGTGCTACACGTAGGCTCGCAGTACATGGTTGAATACGTGCTTTTAAAAATGGAACAGTATGTGCCTTAATAGACCTAGTGCATCGTTTAATCAAAACTCTCAGACAATTTGGCGATTTGTTCGCAAAGTCTCAGTAATTAAATAAAAATTGGAAAATCAATATTTGACAAGGTTTTGGCGATATCTCGGTATAATAAGCACCAGTATTTGGTACGCTTGGATGTTCGTCTACAAAGCTTAAAAGGAACGTACGCCACAATTTTCCCTGGTGGATTATTAACAGGGCCTCCGGTGCCCGCATGCCTGAAAGGTAAAGATTATACCTCGCAGGCGGTCGACGAGACAGACAGACAGACAGCCAGCCGTCGGTCGACATCACATCGAATCGGTTCGGTCAGTTTTCAGTTGGCGCTCAGTCGCGAAAGTTATCTCGGCGAGTGAACACGCACATCGCACAAGTTCTCTCTCACCAGCGATTCTTGATACCGAAGTTTCAGTCAGTCGTCCAGCGCCAAGTTTCGCTCGCGTGGTGTTCGCGATTTGTGTTATTGTTGTTGGACGAACGTTTGAAGAAGAACGCTTTTTTATGTAATTGGCGGTGAAGAGCAAGAAAGAGGAGCATATTTCTTGTGATTTTGCCCTCCGTTGCGTTAGAAATCAGCTGAACAAAAGTGGCTCGGTTCGAAGTGAGTATTGAGGATAGTGACGTCAAACGGCTAATAGATTCAATCAAGTGGATGACGATACTAATTGGAAGAATTTGCGCGAATTGTGGTGTTCGATGCTCTTTCGATTGTTTTCGGTTGCGTTATTCAGAGACTGAGAACGGTAATCTATAGAGTTGCAAAATGATTTCTACAGATTACCTGTTGATTATTATGAAATAGTAGTTTTCATCGTTCTGTATTAATTCATTTGGATTAAAGGGTTCACTCAGTACTACCTGGTTGTTCACTCAATTGGTTTAGCATACGTTTAGCGCGGGCACATTGTATAGATCCATATTCTGAGTAGTTTACAAATTCTACACCAGTTTCGTGTCCCCGGTGTCGTTTGTAGGCACT
Organism: Aedes aegypti; assembly: GCF_002204515.2. Classification (NCBI taxonomy): domain Eukaryota; kingdom Metazoa; phylum Arthropoda; class Insecta; order Diptera; family Culicidae; genus Aedes; species Aedes aegypti. The sequence continues at coordinate 388,731,055 of NC_035109.1, read as the reverse complement.
CAGTGAAGTTGAATCTCCTTGTGAGTTGATTGAAGTGTTGTACCATCGGTAACCATCATCATCGTCATCTGAAAAAAAAAATCCGCCCAAGAAGAGTACAGCAAGTTGCATCGAAATCAATCGAAGAAAAAAGTGAGAAGATTTGCTTCAAGGCAAAACAAAAATTACACGAGCAATTTGAAGAAAAAGCAAAAAATAAAGCTATTACCCAGTCAGTGTTGTTGCTGCTACAAGTAGTGTAAAGTTGGTGGTTGCTTCTTACAACAAACATTCGAAGCGAAACTCGTTTTCTCCGTGTTGCCCCCGCCGCCGTATCGCCCATGAGGTGAAGAGACGCAAAACCCGCACTTTGCTTGAACCTGGGGAGCAGTCGAAGCATAGGCCTCTTAACCGAAGCCGCTTAGGAGGGTATAACCGGAGGGTTTGCGATTTGTGCTTTTTGGTGTATACAACACAAGTTATAGTGCTAACAGGTGAGAGGCACCTGTCCCTTCACCCTCCATCCCCTCTGGGCCATCAGACGTTAGAAGTGTGCGTGTGTATCTCTTGTTGGCACATTGCTTCAAACAGTCGTCTATAATGCACCATCGACAACTACAGCAACAACAACCCAGCGAATAGACCGAAGAGAGTAAGTGAAATGTAATGAAAACTAATAATAAAAGTGTAATGCTATAAACGAGAGGGAAGGTGGAAAAGTACCAACGCACAAAACCGGGCGAAACAAGGACAGAAACGGTGTTTGTTTTATGAATGGCACACCGAATTTGATAGGTCATTTGAGACCTTCGTGGCAGCGGCGTAGCTAGGATTTTTGGGGCGTGGTACAGGATCAAATTTAGGGGCCCTCAAAATTGACGAGTGTGTCTCTACGTCAACATCAGGCATTGCAAAATTCGTACTCAATTGATATCGAAGCACGATCAAAGCAAGCGAAGAATAACATCGCATCTGTATCGGTCCATGATCGGTAATGCTTCGCAAGTTGTAACACCCTTGATAAATAGCAGCAGCGAAGGAGAGCCCCAAAGAGAGATCGATGATAAAATCCATTTCTCTCGTTCATTTACCATTGGGGGGTAGGAGCTTTACTTTACTGGCATGATAAACAATCCCCCAACACCCTATAGCAATATTACTCCCAGTTTGAGAGCGTTTGGAGCTTATATCGATGCACTGTTATTCTCCTGATATAATCAGAGCTGTAGCAGTATACGGTAAAGAGACTCTCATGATTAAATGCGGATCATGATTGTTACAGAGAACAGGAACCATGTGTATTGTTGAAGTAATTTAGTTGTCAAAAAGTCAATCAATGATAAGTAATATGCCAATCAAGACTGGTACGCCACTTCCTTTAGATTTTTATGACTAATTCTTCCAACGTTTTCTCCAGTTGTTCTATAGGAGTTCTACCAAGAAAATCAACAAAGGTTCATCTCAAAGTTTTTGAAGAAATTGGTTAAGGAATTTAATTCAGAAATCGACCTCATAAACGGAATCGCCGAAAATCCAACAGCTGATATCTCGATAAAACTTTTACCGAAATCTTGGTAACATTAACATTAAGCACCGAGAAGTTGCGCTAGTAAAAGTTCTAAAAATAGGGTAGAAGCACTGGTTTTGACTGGCCTAAGAAAAAAATATTTGTAAAAATATATCTAAAGCCCAATGCAAATACGCGAAGTGAATGCTTTCAATTCATTTTTTGTGTGAGTTTAGTTTTTTGTTCCAATTAATTAATTGCACAGCGTAACCAAGTCGTATAACACGCTGAAAACCGAAGAATTTATAGGCTTTTAGTTCAGAAATTTAAAAACAGTTTTTGTTTATATTTGAACATTTTCTGACGGCTTCAATTTCTGTGTGTACCGTGTTATAACGGTTGCATGGATGAACCGATTTAATTAAATTATTTTCAGATAAAATAAACACATTTTCTATGTACAAACGGTTGATGCAAGTGCGGAATAGTCCTATCTTTCCAAATAACATGCGAATTGAGTTGGTCTTTCGATTTGAGGTGCAAGTTAAATTGAAGCAAATGTCAAAAATGAAAAAGATGTTTTCGCCCTTGAAATCAACAACCTCGGGGATGAACCAGCCTCGGGCTGAATTTCCCCATAATAAAGAGCCAATTAATTAATTGAAATCAACAAATCGGAAAAAATAAAAACACACAGCCTTTTCATTTTGCAAATAAAACAGCTGTATGTTTTTTTTCGATTTGTCGATTTTAACGGTGAAAACTGCTTTTTCACTTTTGCCTCATTTTTACTTGGGCCTAAAGGTGAAAGAGTTTGGAATCAACTTCTAGAATTGCACTGAAACTTCAAAGGCACAAATCTCGCGAAGAAAGCATCCCACAACAGTGTACTTTTTATTTTGGCTTAGTGCACTTGCAGAAAGCTTAAAATAAGAAGTTCAGAAACGTTTGCCAACTATTTCTCCAGTTTTGTGCCTTTGAAAACGTGAGTAGAGGGACAAGTCGGCCATTGTGCCGGACATCTTTGGATTCAGCGTTTCTCAAAATATTTCGATCGCTAATACCAGAATAACATATGATAAAAATAATAAATGAGAAATAAATTTGATTTCATAACAGAAGTGTTGCTAATTTAGAGGTTTTTTCCTTGATTGTTAAGAGGACTCCTGAAAATAACGCATTTTTTTTCTTTTTACTCATTTAAATTTCCTTCAATCAAAAAAATTGTTTGATTGATATCTGTATAAGATTTGATTTTTAACCCCTTTACCGGCAGCTTCATTTTTTACCGCTAATAAATATTCAAATCACGATAACTTTTTTGTTTCTCGATATTTTTGCACCATTTTTTCACAAGCTCTCAAAAAACTGTTTTAGTGTTAGAATATGTGTCGATGTTGATAATTGGCCATCTGGATCCGCAGATATTTCAAAATTCCTTGGGGGACCGACGCGTAGCCATAACCCACGCAAATATCTCAGGCTACAGAATTTTTATCGTATTCGAATATTCACTCCTCGGAATAAAACATCAGTGCGAGTATGTTGTGAAAAAATGAAGCAATTTGGTGCAGTCGTCTTAGAGTAATGAGCATTTATGTTTTTGTTACCACGCTGCACAAATAAAGATCTGAAAACTCTAAAAAACCGCATATCGTAATTTTCAGATCTCTCCAAGAATACTTAACCGATTTGTATATTTTTTTTTAGAGTAGCTTCTTATTACCTGCCATTGTATAGTACACATTTATTTTTTTTGATAAATTGACCAAACTTATGTTGCCCACCAAATACATTTTATATGAAGAATGTCGGTCCCCCAAGGAACATCGGAATATCTCCGGATCCAGAAGACCAAAGAATAATTTTGGCACAGATTCTAAAACTAGAAGAGTTTTTTGAGATCTTGTGAAAAATGGTGCAACAATATCGAGAAACAAATAAGTTATCGCGATTTGAATATTTTTCTTGCGGTAAAAATGAAGTTGCCGGTAGAGGGGTGAAAGGTGCTTCTTTCAGAGATTTGATGATATTTTATTTTAATAAATTTTGCAATTTTTCTATGATATCTTATTTAGGTTTTCTCAAGAGTCCAGGATTACTTGTAGGTGTTGAAGGGTTGCTGGAGAACCTATTCAAGTTTCATCAGCTGTTACATAAGGATTTCCTTCTGGAATGCCTCCCAATTTAATTCCTATAAAAGTTATTTGAGGTCTTTGGGATTTATTTTTTCAAAGTTTATGTAATCCTTAGAGGTACGTTTTGGGAAACTTCTGATTGAAGTGTGAAAGAAACGCTGAACGACAATTATGTAGGTTATCCAAAAAAATCGCTTGAGAAAATACTGTTTGAGTTTTCTAAAGATGTTCTAAACGAGAATCTTGGAAGAAGTTCGAGAGTAAACGATGGAGGACTTGGAACTTTCTCAAAAAAACTTCTGAAAGAATCTTTGGAGAAATTCATATGGTAACTTCTGTGGTTATCCCTAGGAAAATCGATAGAAAAAATGAAACTCTAGAAGGGATTTCTTAAGGAGTCCTCATTTAATAGTGACAGCTAACACAAAAACAAACAGTAATGTCATGAGAAATTCGAAAAAAATCTAATATTATTCTTAGAGAAATGTTTATTTAAGATTCTCGAAGGAATAAACATCTTATCTCCTGATTCAAGTTGTTTTTTTTGTTTTCTTGGCTCCGTTTAGGACTCTTTTTTCAGGCCACAGGTCTCTCAGGTAACAGGTCTCTCACAGGTCTTCCATTATCAAGACACTTAGTCGCTACCAGCCCTGCCTTCATTCAATCCAGTAGTGACTCCATACCTAACTTTCCAACAGTTCAACGACAATAGGGAAAGTGTACCAGTTATGGCCATAGTGGTTTCCTATTTGGTCATATGTGAAATTCGATAACTTTCACATTTTAAATATTTTTGAATGTTTAAACATCAAGATAAATCTTAAACCTTACTACTACAACACACAAAATCTTTCAAAATGTGAAAACATCCAAGTAATCCGGAAGGCGAAATAGGGAACCACTATGTCCATAACTGGTACACCTACCCTAGATATCACTTAGGAAATTGAACATAATTACCACTAACTTTCCATATGGTACTTATGTTCTTGATAATGCCAGAGATTGAAATTCTTAATGCACACTATGAATTATATCAGTATTTCAAAATAAGAAACTACACACAAAGATCAAGTAAATAGTGGTGTCAAAAGTATGGAGAAATACTAATGCCAAAGAGCTCAAATCAAGCGTGAGTATTTGCCTTTTAGGTGATGGTGTTTAGTTAAAATGAACATTTACTGCCAACAAAACTGAGTTTAGGGAATTGTCACTGATCCAATCAAAGTCTAATCATATGAATCGCAGGATTAGTTAATTGAAGATATTTGAGGGAAATGAAAATGAACTTATTCTAAAGTAGCTCTAGATACCGGTTTGAATCATATTCCGAACACTTAAGGCCAACAGTGACTTCAAATGCATCTGATAGGCACATTTGTACATTTTAATTGCCTCGCAAAGTCTAACTGTTAGCTATTGTGTGTGCGGAACACTGTGTTGATTCTGTCTCATATTCCGAACACCTTTATTCAAATTCCGAACAGCATGAATAAAACGTATTCAAATGAATAATTTCACAAATAAATTTATTTGAGCTAGTTTTATTGACCTCGAACTAGAGATTCATCACTACTCCCGAAATCTATATAAATAAAAATGGAGTGGTGTTTGTATGTCACGAAATGGCTTGAGAACGGCTCGACGGATTTGAATGATTCTTCCATAGTTATGTTCCTGAAGTGTTCCGACGTGTTTGTGTATATAAAAAGCAAGGAATATTTAACGGGAAAGTTGAAAAAACAGGAGTGAACGGAACTTCCATTTTGCACGGAGCGTTCCATGCCGTTTTTCAACAGCCTACTTGATGGCAAGACGAAGTTTGCCGGGACCACTAGTATAAAATAGATTTGAAGACGTTAAAATTGAGATGCAAATGATTGCCATTTACTGATAATTTCATGACATATTTCAGCGAAACATTTCAACAAAATCGCCGACAAAACAGTAGCAATATATTGAATTAAGCATTCTATTAAGCAACGTATTTAATTAATCATTCTATGATAATTTATTTTTTTTAGAAATTTTTTAGTAAACATTCCTAAAAACATGGGGACGGACCTGGTGTAGTGGTTAGAACACTCGCCTCTCACGCCGAGGACCTGGGATCGAATCCCATCCCCGACATAGTCACTTATGACGTAAAAAGTTATAGTGACGACTTCCTTCGGAAGGGAAGTAAAGCCGTTGGTCCCGAGATGAACTAGCCCAGGGCTAAAAATCTCGTTAATAAAGTCAAATCAATCAATCAATCCTAAAAACATGATTAAAAATTGATTCCAAGTAAAATACAAAAGCATATCGTTACTGATTAGTAGAAAACCATAATTTAAACTAATTCATTGCAGTTTTTATACACTTATTTGTGTTTTTTTAAGGTTTGCCTTTTCATCAGTATCAGTATATAGACCAGGGCTGTGCATTTTCGAAAGCATTTTTTTTTCTATCTTTTATTAACGAGATTTTTAGCCCTGGGCTAGTTCATCTCGGGACCAACGGCTTTACTTCCCTTCCGAAGGAAGACGTCACTGAAATTTTTAGTGACTATCTCGGGGATGGGATTCGATCCCAGGCGATCCCTCGGCGTGAGAGGCGTGTGTTCTAACCACTACACCAGGTCCGTCCCCTTGAAAGCATTTTGTGAAACACGAAGGATTGGTTGTGTCGTCTCGATGGTGACGAACAAATGTGTCGCTTCGTTCTTCGTTCCACACTCATTCGTTTCGTTTCCCGATTGTAAGCAACGAACAAAAAAAGTAAAATGAAATAGTTAGAATTTCGTTTCATTTGATTTCATTGAAATCTATCCTAATGTTTGAAATTGAATTTTACCTATTTTTTGCAATTGTAATATATGTAACTTGTTAGGTAATAAATTAAGATAAAGAAACTATGCGGGCCATCATGTCGTCCGTTTGAATTAATCAACACCTAAAGTTAGAAACTACCGATTGAAAGACCAGCTCGCTGCGATTCTGATTTATGACGCGCGATGCACAAGCAGCACGAAAGAAATTAGAAACTACGCTTGCTGCGATGAAAGGAAAGGTGTGTCGGATTGAAACGAAACAGTATAGTTTCAATTGAAAGGCAAGCTTGAGTCAGTCAGTTGGGGACTAAAAATGCTTTGAATGAATTGAATGATTTTGCAGTTTTGGCAACTTTTCCTAGGTTAGTAGTTCAGGAGTGGTTTTTGATTAACGTCATCAAAATATATAATTGTAAGCCTTTCAGAAACATATAAGTAACATGAGCATGAGCATGATTGACCGCCCGCAGTTGCTACTCCGTTATTGCAAGAACATCTATATTTACATTAACAGATGCTACTCCGGATCAGTTGCATCCTCAATGTGTAAGTACTGGTGCTCTCATGATTATAACAAACAATGAAGGCGCCGGCTGCGTTCGAATGCAGGTCAATTTGGGGATGGTATGGAAATATTGACGTGTTACTTGATTTATAGAAGCCGAGGAGTCCTCTGCACTTCCACACTGCGAGATATTGGAAAGGGTTTGGTTGGTTAAAGAATGTGTTTTGGTAAATGATAAATAGATAATTTGAAATTATTGCTCCTCACCAGATTCGGGATATTACTCGATAAATACATTGAACGCCGAACAAGTGTTCGTCACTCGCCTCTACACAAGCAAGCGACAAGACCAAAGGATCAAACACTACTAACGAATCGCGGAACTTTTTCACTACTACGCGAACGACGCCCCCGCAGAAACAAGCGTCAAGGTCGAAGGATCCACCACTACTATCGAATCGGGGCAGTTTTTCATTTCACTTCGCAACCGACGCGCGACATTTTTGGTTCTGACTTTAGGATCGAGGTCGAAGGATCAAACACTACTCCTTCAAGAAACATATAAATAAATGTGTACAAAAAATCAACTGTCTCTAAAAAAGTTACTAAATTTATTTTATTTTGAGAGAAATGGCCCAAGTAACCACTAGCCCGTTAATTCGCCTTTTTGGGTTTATAGGGCTATAATACGGCTAATATAAAGCATGTGAGCTCTATAAAAGCACTATATTAAAACGAAGGGGGAACTAAAGTGCTATTTGATTACTTGGGGGAAACAGGCTTGACTCAGATTTTGGCTCGTAATAATAATTATCTCAAACAAACAGTACTTTCTAAGGTTCAAGATACCTGATAGAAAGAATTGATCTGTATCGTTTGAGTCAACTTCGAAATAGGTATTTAACCCGTTAACGCCCAAGGTATCTCACAATTGGAATTCAGCTACGTTTTTGTTATTCATAGTCGTATTCTCATAATATAAACCTTATTTCACCAAAAAAATTCAAGTCTATGGTGGGGATCTAAAAAAATTCTTGAAAGTGTGTCGTCCATATCTAGTTGCTCTATAAGTTTATTTTCGAGATTAATCAAATATATTTTTATGCTCTTCGACCCATTACAATGTAAACAAGTTGAAAAAAAAACTGCAGGTGAGGGGTAATTGATAAACTACGTCACGTACAGAAGAGGAAAAAGGGGGTTACAAGGAAACGTGACTAGCCATATAAAAATTGAAATCCATACAAAAAGTGTGATATAGAGGAAAATTGAGGAGGATGAATATGGCAAATCTTTGCGTGACGTAATTTATGGACGTACCCTGATAAAGAAATTGCAACATAAAGAATACAAATTTCAGAGGCGAAAGATGCATGCCAGAACAAAATCTTTTAGAGACTTCAATTCAATTTTCTGCTCTACCACGTAAGTAAGATACAGACATACATACATTTCCATACATGTACATATACAATTATGCACATTAACACCCTTTATACCAAAAACAAAATAAAATATTACGTCAAATATTTTGATTATAAAAAAACCTACAGATGTTTAAGAATAGTCTTTAAAAAGATTCTATAAAACTTGCCAGCTGATAATGAAAACATAACTATCAAAATATTTTTTCTGGGTCAAGTTATTAGTATACAATGTGGCTCGGATCTGACAGCGATCGAAATATATATTTGGCAATATCAAAATTTTGTTAGTGCTAATCAAAAGTTAGTCCTTCAGCCCAATGACAGTCAAATATTGGACTCCAACTATTACATGCATTACAGACGTGAATATTTGAAGCCAACATTATTCGTCTATAATGTTGAAGTTACTGCATCACTGATGCATATGGTCTTATACACCGAATCCACGCGGTCCAAGATTTTTGACACTAGATTAGGCCAGAATACCTGGGGAGCATACGGAAGCGTGCCCGCTCAAATGTCACAATTCTTGCCCCGAGTGAGTTCAGCATCTCTACTGCTACCTTAACGTGTCGCTGGTTCTAAAAAGTAAACAACCATACAAAATAACGACCAAACAATGGTGAAAGCGTAATCAATTTTATCGAAAACATTCATTTTGGGAATTTAGTAGAATTTTCTGATTAAATTGGCAACAACGCACTGCAGTAGCGTTGCAAACAATATCTTTCAAGCGCATTTTTTACCTGTAATTTTGCGAATAATAATTTTTACTTTTCCACGTTAAGCCATAAAACTGGTTCTGGACTCAGGTTGGCGGCTATTCAATTCAATTTGACAGCCGCCCTTCACCCTTGAAGTTCAGTTCATGGATAAATAAGTCAATTTGTCGTTTTTTTTTCGTTCTTCACTCTCTTCAAAAGATCATCTTCTTTATTCGACGGCTAGAAAACATGTGTTTTCTTTTTTTAGCCTTCTATAAATTATGTCAAGGGTCATCTAAAAATGTAAGGAACATTGCATCCGAAATAAGCGATTGTTGCTCGAATCGATAGTAAGTATGCATTGTTTTAATCTAGGCAGACCAATTTCTTATCAGACCGATTTCTTATTGGTTGTTTCCTTGATGTTTCGCACATAAAAGCAATTCCCAGCTAATGTGTTTTTTTAGTGAAAATATCTCCTTGAGTTGATCATCGTTTTCGAAGATACCAAATTTTTCATCACTGGACTTCAATATAGGCGAATAAAATATTTGCCGACTAGCGCCATCATGAGAATGACTTCCGAACTAAGAAGGTTTTAGGCGAATAGCTTTCTTTGGATTTAATCAGTGACTGAAGCGAATAGAATGTGTGCCCAGTAAGTGCCATTTAGGTGATTTCCGAAATAATAAGTTTCCAGGCGAATAGCTCTCACACTAACTACGTATCCCATCATGGATTGAGATATAAGCAAATAATATGTTTGTTTATTAGCGCCACCTTGGGAGAGTTTTCCAAACTACTATGTTTCTGGACGAATAGATCCCATTTAGTTGAACATTTTTGTCGTAGACACCAATTTCGAATATCATCGCTGGACTGATATAAAAAAATAAAATGTTTGACCACTAGCGCCACCTTGTGAGTGTTTTCCGAACAAGTAAGGTTTCAGGCGAATAGTTCTCATTTAGTTGATCAACTTTATCGGAGACACCGATTTTGTATCTCATAACTAGACTAAGATATAGGCAAATAAAGTTTTGGCGCACATCTTGGGAGTGTTTTTCGAATTTATAAAGTTCTATGCGAATAGGTATTATATAGTTGTTCAGCTTTGTCGAAGACACCATTATTGTATCTCATTACTGGACTAAGATATAAGCAAATGAAGTTTTGGCTCACTAGCGCCATCTTGGGAGTGTTTTTCGAATTTATAAGGCTCTTTGCGAATAGATATTATTAAGTAGTTCAACTTTGTTGAAGACGTCATTTTTGTAGCTCATTACTGGACTAATATATCTATATAATGTAGGTGATTTAAGTAGGCAATGAGGTATTATATAATTGAAGCAGGCTATGATTAGCAGAATAGGGACATTCGATGTTTTGTTATTCATTAATCCTCGAGACGCCAAATATACAAGACGAATCACTCAAAGCTCTCCACTGTGTTTCGATACTTCAATTCAGAAGTGGGATGATGATCACGCGCGATTTTTCAAGACGAGGAGCTGATGATGAGAATTTTTTAACCGTCAAAGGCGTTTCGAATGAAAACCAAATGAAGTTGTCAAACCCAAGAAATATAGACGGCGGTACTGCAGAAGATATTACGCGAGCCGAAACCGAATCAACGGTTGTTGGTGAACGTGGAGTTGTTACGAATGTTGTGAACAAGAATGGAGTTGGAAGTAATTCAAGATCGATGATCGGCAGTACGAGTGAAGTAATTAAGCATCTTAAACATTATTTTAGTGCATATTCAATACCTGATCAAATTATTTCTGATCGTGGAAGTTGTTTCACTTCGAATAGTTTTAGAGAATTTAATGTCGAATGTGAAATAAAACATATTTTAATAGCTACTGCATGTCCAAGAGCAAATGGTCAGGTAGAACGGTTTAACAGAGTTTTAACACCAGTAATAGCTAAACTTGTTGAAAGTTATCCTACAAGAGGTTTTGGTCCAATTTTATTAGATGCCGAACATTTTATCAATAATACTTTCTGTCGGTCAATAGGTAATACCCCTTCGCAAGTACTATTTGGAATAAACCAAAAGAAATCAACTATTAGTATTATCGAGAGAAGTATTAATGAAAATAAAGACATTGAAAGAGATTTGATTAAAGTTAGAGAAAAAGCAATTGCCATAAACAGAGCAATTCAAATTTACAACAAAAAGAAATACGACTCCGAATGTAAGATTAACACAAAATATCAAGAAGGTGACCTAGTTTATATACCACATCATGTTATACCTGGGAGTTCATCTAAGTTACAAGCACAATTCAAAGGTCCTTATATTGTCAGAAAAACGCTTCCAAATAATCGTTATGTTGTTAGTGATGTTGATGGTATTCAGCTTACACGTGTACCCTTTACCGGAGTTTTTGATCCTGTAAATATGAAGTTATGGGATATGAAAAACGAATTAAATGCACATCGGGACGATGTGAATGTCAGGATGGCCGAGTTGTAGGAGATTTAAGTAGGCAATGAGGTATTATATAATTGAAGCAGGCTATGATTAGCAGAATAGGGACATTCGATGTTTTGTTATTCATTAATCCTCGAGACGCCAAATATACAAGACGAATCACTCAAAGCTCTCCACTGTGTTTCGATACTTCAATAAATAAAAATGGAGTTATGTTTGTATGTCACGAAATGGCTTACGAACGGGAGAACAGATCTAGATGATTCTTTCTCCGCTTTTTTCGTCAAGTGTTCCGACGTGTTTGTGTGTATAAAAGTCCCAGGATATTCACCAGGAAAGTTGAAAAAACGAGTGTGAATGGAACTGTCATTTTGCTTGGGACGATTCATAGCATTTTTCAACAGCCTACTTGATGGCAAGACGAAGTTTGCCGGGACCACTAGTAAATAAATAAAATTTTGGCTCACTAGCGCCATCTTGGGAGTGTTTTCCGAATTTATAAGGTTCTATGCGAAAAGGTATTATTTAGTTGTTCAGCTTTGTCGAAGACACCATTTCTGTATCTCATAACTGGACTAAGATATAAATAAATAAAGTTTTAGCTCACTAGCGCCATCTTGGGAGTGTTTTCCGAATTTAGAAGGTTCTATACGAATAGATACTATTTAGTTGTTCAACTTTGTCGAAGACACCAATTTTGTATCTCATTACTGGACTAATATATAAATAAATAAAGTTTTGTCTCACTAGCGCTATCTTGGGAGTGTTTTCAGAATTTATAAGGTTCTATGCGAAAAAGTATTATTTAGTTGTTCAACTTTGTCGAAGACTCCAATTTTGTATCTCATTGCTGGACTGAGATATAAACGAAGCAAATATTTGTACGCTGGAAAGTTGTTTCATATGTTGACATTTGTTGACGTCTGTGCGCCACCTGGTAAGTTAATTCTGAATTAAAATAGTTACCAAGTGGAAGTCAGCAGTCCTCTGATCAACTTTGCGGAAGACAGTTTTCTCCTCAACCTCTTTATTTTCAAGATATTTGCACTACAAGTACTGTTCTATTTATTGGACGCTGGGCGTTCGGGGCTTCTGTCCTATTTTTAGGACGCTGGGCGGATATGAGTTAAGCTACCTTCATCAATATATCGTTTGACAGAGGGACCTCACCTCGTTGCCAATTTAGGACTCCACCAAACCTGATTTTCCTTGTCTGTTCATATGTAAAAGTTTGTTAGAAACTGAATTTCTACAGCTATGAAAAAACCTTATCTAGGAACCCGTGGTCCAGTGTGGACCGCACCCACAGCATTTCCCTTGTAATGCTACTGATTCGCGGGTGCAGCATGTCTCGGTGTTTGTTTTATTTTTTGACAATTGTTGATTCTGGAACGGGATTTTCTATCGGCGCACCTCAAACGATTCCAGTTTCTAGTGAGTTTCGTATATCCGCTATCTGTCTCTGGTGTCTTGCGTATCGATGCTGTCGTCAAAGCTTATCGCTCTCAAAACCAGAAGCGCTCGGGATTGCTGTTAAGCCTTGAGGTGTTGATAATGATCAAGCTCGAGTGGCTAAATGGAACTGAGATTTGTTCCGGGCGACCGAGCGTCTGTTGATAAGAAACTAGTAATGGGGAACTAATGCTACGGAATTTCCGATAGCTGTGTGGATGTAGTAGAAATGGACAAGAATAAATATTGAAACTAAATAAAAAATCAAACCCGGACTGCATCATATAATTCATAATAATTACAGGAAGTTTTCTAAGTTCTGAAAGTTGTTTACAAGCGATCGGATTGATTCATCTGAGAACCTTCGTTTATCTTCGTTGCATGAGATATCGTGAGTCGAAGACCAATAGTGCTACTATTCCATCGTTTTTATCATGCTACCATGTTCATTAATCATCCTATTTGAAAACAAAAATGAACAAAGGAAGGCCTCGATCGTAAAATTTCACAGTTATGGATAAGTGATTGAACTATAGAACCTAGGGCATAGTCAAGTGCACCAGCTTTAGGCGAACGATCTAAAAACGAGCCTCAAGAGCTTTTGTTAAAAAATGTCATTTTTGATACCGTAATTTCGGGTGAAATTGATCATTTTTCACTGTTTTCTTGGTATGCTTTCTAAAATTTCAACAATATCATACAACTAAATGCAGGAAAACAAGTACGACGGTGAACCTCATTGGCTCATGCACCGACATTTTCTAACAAATGTCATGTTAGTGTCAAAAATCAGCTCTAAAATTAAAAATCGGGGAATCCCATTTCGGGGTGAAATTGATCACTTGTCAATGTGATTATTGTTATTTTGAAATTAACTTTACGTACTTAATTTGGTCCTTCTGAATTCAAATATGCTTGCCAAATTCTTAACGAGACAATATTTATGGAAATAATCAATAATTAAATTTCAAGAATACCGCGAAAAACGCCTAAATGTAGGCAATTTCCAAAGGATTTCTCTATTATGAAGCAGAAAATCAAATTTTTCAACAAAACGAGCAAATTGGTAAGAGTTTTGGTAGAAAACCTTGTTTTGGAGTTATATTTTTAGAATCCTCGTAAACTTTCAGGTTTACACCATGTCCAAATCCTTGTTTAGAATTAGAAGTTTATGGATGTCTATCAATTTCACACCAAACTTGATTCTGGAATTTCGCATTATTTTCATAGGAATAAACATTCTGTGACACAAAAAACTTCACTATACACAAATACACATTACTGAGGACAAACACCGTTCATTTAATATAGGTTACAATGAATTTGGTGCATTATTAGTAAGAAATAAAATCGCGTGACACGGTGATCAATTTCACCCTACTGATCAATTACACCCGAATTTACGGTACTTTATATTGGACTGTGTAGGATTTTTTCAATTTAACTTAAATTTCACTAGGAGTTTTTTTTAAACCCCGCTAGGAAGATTTTCATGTTCTTCTTCTTCTTGGCATTACGTCCTCATTGGGACAGAGACTTACAATATGTAGAAAATCACTCTTAGAGATATTTTTAGAACTCTTGTACATTTGGGCAGGGAAAATATATGCGTTCGCAATCAGTTCTTGAGAGCAAAACAAACCCGTTTGACCCTACCTGCGGTCTCTTCCTGCTTAAATTATGTTATGTCTCTTTAAAAAGGCTCCTTAAAGTATTATTTTTAGGTTAGTGGTTCCAAATTATAGTGCTACCAGCAACCAATTTTAAGGCATAAATTTGGAATACCTTGCATCTAAATTATCTCAATAGTCTTGCTTGACTACCACCCCCAACAATCGTCCCACACATTCCACAAACGGACGTCAAACCTTGAGATTTCCAGTTCCTTCTGCACCCGAGCAGCAGCAGCTAAGAACAACTTGCAAACATTTCACAACTCAAACACCAAATTTGCCGTGTGCCGTTTAGTGCTTCTGCAAATATTTGCGAAACCATTCATTCGCTGCCAGCCCCAAAGCATCAGTGCGACGAAGAATCGCTCATGCACTTCAGAACATATATAAATATATCCAAAGCGCATTTTCAATTGAATTTTAAAACTTGTTTGCTCGCGCTTTGCTTGCCAAAGGGAAAACCTGCTCGTGGGTATGTGCGCACTAAGAACCGACCGATCTCCCAATCGAAGGAGCCCCACGGGTCTAGAGCACTGTTGCAGCGTGGTCTTACCAGGGCTGCTGGGCTGCAGAATGTGCCATATTCCGGTTGTGCCGTGGCATTTGAAAAGTTGTCTTCCTTGGCGGAGAGGAAAATCTTGCGAAATGCTGTTGACTGCTAACAGCTAGTCGCTCGGAAAATTATGCCGTCAACCTTCTTCGGCACATACTTGGCGGTGGAACTGCAGCCTTGGCCACTCGGCGGTAATGGTGTGGATGGAAGTTTCGCGTCGTCGTGGGATTTTAAACTAAAGGCGGGCCTTAGCTGGAAAAGGATAATTTACGGCGTAACTAACAGCTGGGCTAAGCATTACACATTTTTTTCAATGTACTCAAATCCACCCCAACATAGAGCCACCCACCGCAAATTCTTGGATGTCTTATGTGCGAAGAAGTTGATATTTTGATAGAAGTCTTTCCTGTGATGGTTTTTTATTCAACTACATTGTAGGACGGAAAAATATGAAAATGAAAGGAAAATGTTTGGTTCCATTAAAATTGAGATGCATAACATGGAAAAACCAAGTAAATCAATTCGTTATAGTTTTTGCCTAAGTCAGGCTTGGCTTTTTTTAAGACTTCATCACTATTTCAATGCAAGACTTAATTCATCCACGTTTAGTCTCATCTGTGAAATCTTCGAGGAAATCTTAAGAACTTTTTCATGAATTTTTTAATATATTTTTCCCGAAATTGTTTATTAAATTCATCAAGAAATTTTCCTAGACGTATTAATTTCAATCATTTGCAAAAATCTTCTATAGCCATAACAAAATCGAATATAAAACAATCACGATCGATACCTTCTCCAATGTATTTATTATTGTCTCGAAATAAAATGAAACTGACTATGTAAAGGCTTGTAGTTGTCATTACAAATTTTATTATAATTATGCAATGAAGTAATTACTAAAGTTAAATTTATATGCAAAAATAAAAAAAAATGTTATTTGTAACAAGTTTTGATGTACACCCGATTCTGTTTCTGCACGGTTTTTTTACACGGCCTTGCAAAAAAAAAGTTCCCACACATTTTTTTTTGCATAAAACGTCGAGAAATGGTATTACTTATTTTTTGCACGGTTTTTGAAATTTTGAACTGATTTTTTTTACACGCTACGCATCCCCCGTGCAAAAACAGAATCGGGTGTAATTGTGGAGTGGTGTTTGATCCTTTGGCCGTGTCGTTCGATGCGGGGTGGGTGATGCGATCGGGATCAATCGTGTTGCGCGTCGCTCGCGTAGCACGGTATATAAGAGTCGCGGATCGCGTTAGTGGTATCTTTTGTTCGTATCGCTTGTTCGGCGTACATTCATCGAATAATTTCGCGAATCCAGTTAGGCGTAAATATAAGGAGTGTTTCGAAAAGTAGTCGCAAACATTCAACCCACAATCCTTTTTTTTAACCAGAAATACTTTACAATGTATTTTTAAATTATGATGCGGTGATTTTGTTCCAATAATGTGGCATTTTGTATGATAATTTTTCAAATTACTAACAGATGACGATGAAAATCCTGCACACCTCTGCAAAAATTGATATGTTTAAAAATGTGTTAAATTTTAAGGAAAAAATGGTTTTTGTTTATGCCAATGTATTGTGTGCCATAACTCTCATAACATAGTGTAAAAATTCTATTAAAAAGTACTTTAACAAGCATTTAAGATCAAATACAAAAATCCAAAAAAGTCGATTTTTTAGGGAACTCGTTTTTAGATTTTTTCTTTCTACACATTAATGGTAATATCGAACGATTGGAACGAATAAAAAGGCTTTCAGGGAAGTTGCCACTATTAGAATAATCTTGATACCTTCCTTGCGGCACAATAAACTTCATAGTTTTACAAAACAAATTCAGTGGAAAACATATTAATGACTTCTGAAGTGATTAATATATTTTAATGTCGTAAGGAAAGTTTCAGAATAATTTCAAAAGTCATTCCCACGAGAGCACCTATTTTTTTTTTCAAAAATTGTCAGAACTATTGAACTTGTTTTACGAAACCATGAAGTTTGGTGCGTCGCAAGGAAAGTTTCACAATAATTCTGAAAGTGTCCACATTCCTGGGGGCACCACATCCTTGGAATAAACCATAAGGTGGCCAATGTTGTCAGAAGTCATTGAAATGTTTTCTATTGAATTTGATTGTCCGACATTTCCCTGAATGATTTTTTTCGGAAAGATTTTCTCCCGAAAACCGTTTCCCCGAATGAACTGTTTACCCGAATGTAGGTACAGTGAAACCCCCATGAGTCGATATTGAAGGGACCATCGACTCATGGAAATATCGAGTCGTGGAACAGCAATCCTTTAGAAAGCTGCTTCTAGGGACCATCATAGTAACCATGAATTTTGTTTTTAGTATGGTTCCATGAGTCGATATTGAGACATGGAACATCGACTCATGGAGGTATCACTGTACTGCTTTCCCAAAAGCTTTTTACAAATATATTTTTTATTTATTTTATTTTTTACTATCGGTGTAATAGACCATATCTAGCAAGTTTGATAATCCCTTCAAGTGAATGATTCACTCATAACTTTCGTTTGTCGATTCAATTCATTCATAAATGCTTTGAATCGACAAACGAAAGTTGAGATATGTATTTGGGTTGGAAATCGATGAAAGTTTTTACTAGCAGGTATGGTTTTAAAAATATGTTAAAACTATATGTTCGGTATTTTATTATGTTAAGAATCGCAATAAAAAGGCATAAAATGTAGAAGGTAGATTTTGATAGAATATTCAAGAGATGATCAAATATGATGCTCAATGTCGTTTGTCCGAACATAATTCATCTTAATGACATCCTGCTAAACGGGTAACGGCATAATTATGAAATAAAGTTTGATTGGTTGAAAACAGTTTGCAGGACGTGCCCCAAATGATATCTTCACTGCATAAAAGCTTACACACTAAGCTCTTACGGTGAATTTCACCGTAATCTCAACAGCTGAACAGTTCGGTGCAATAAAACACCGTAACTTCGTCGGAATTTAACGGAGTTCGGTGATTTTTTACCGAATACTGTAAAAATTTAACGTACTCCGTTAATTTATTTTACCGAACTGTTCAGCTGTTGAAATTTCTCAGGAATCCGTAAAATAATTTACGTGTGTAGAAAGAACAAAATAGTCATTAAGGAAGTGTCCATTAATTACGTAAGAAAATTTTTGGGATTTTTTATAACTTGACAGGTATTGCAAATTTCATTATACTTTCCGTATAATCATCATATTATTCGCAAGTTCGCAATTTTGCCACTAGGTGGCGGTAGAGAGCATGTAAAATTTAGCATTTTAAACTAGTTCTAGCATATGATTCACAAGAGATAGAAAGTTCGGGTCTTCGGCAAAGTTGTTCAGAAGGTCATGGACATCCGGAAGGCAAATAGTTTAGTTCGCGATTTTGCCGCTAGGTGGCGGTAGTGAGCATGTAAAATTGAGCATTTTAAACTAGTTCTAGCTTGTGATTCACAAGAGATAGAAAGCTCGGGTCTTCGGCAAAGTTGTTCAGAAGGCCATGGACAGGACAGAACTAGTTTAAAATGGTCAATTTTACATGCTCACTACCGCCACCTAGCGGCAAAATCGCTAAATCGCTAACCAAACTGCTTGTCTTCCGGATGTCCATGACCTTCTGAACAACTTTGCCGAAGACCCGAACTTTCTATCTCTTGTGGATCACTTTAAAATGCTCAATTTTACATGCTCACTACACACTTAAATTATTATACGGATTCCTGTAAAATCTCAACAGCTGAACAGTTCGGTGAAATAAATTAACGGAGTACGGTACATTTTTACAGTATTCCGTTAAAAATCACCGGAATCCGTAAAATTTCGACGGAATTACGGTGTTTTATTTCACCTGTTCAGCTGTTGAGATTACGGTGAAATTCACCGTAAGAGCTTAGTGTGTACCGCCACCTATCCCATTTTAAGATTTTCGTAATGAAAATACAAAATAAATTGTACGGTGCAAAAGAAATCTCAAACCCTTCCTCCCCCAGGAACCCTTACGTAATTAATGGATGGTCCCTAAGTTGATTTGATCTGTTCTTTATAGATAAATACAGGGGATAGGCAAAATGATTGAGATAGGCAAAATTTAGCCCAAATTCAAATGCTTATAACTTTATGAAAAATGAATGAAATTGGATGCATCTGGAAGCAGTCGACGACAAATTTGGTCCAGTTTTAGGAACTTCCTTGGCCATGCATATTGGCCACTGGACACCGGAGATGTTCCGGATTTTCTGAGGTCATGTCCAAATGTCATTTTTTCTGTCGCTTGTATTTTTGTGCGGTGTAAAGTTAGATAGATGTTTGCAATTTTCCTAGAAACTAGAACTAATAGGAAGTTGAATGCCACCGGACGCATTAAGATTGGTTGGAAATCTTCAGAAATATGACCATTTCCGTAAAACTGGTTCCGGAAAGCATGGTCAGTCATGTTTGTATTTCCAATCATGTAAATATTATCCGGAGCTATATCCAAGTGGACATCAACCTTAAAAATGATGTTTCCTGCAGCGTATTCAGAACCATTAGATGTACAGACCACTCTATAGAAGGTTCCAGGTGCCCTTGGGGAAGTGGTCAATTAGGAACATATCTGGAACCATATCAATATGGGCATTAAACTTCATGATTTTCAAAGGTTATGCTTTCCGAAGCATTTCCAGCACCACCGGCTGCCATGACCACTTTATAGTAGATTCCAGGTGCCCCGGGGATGTGGCCAATTCGGAACATGTCCGTTCATCTGTTTAGAATCACATTCTACCATAAACAGTAAGATCCATGTGACAAAATATATTGCGTAGTCAAGTAAAATTAGTATTAAAATAAATATCAGAAGTGTCAACATATAATCCATAACTTTGACAACACCGAGAGAAATGATTGACTCACCACCTTCTTATGTAAGGCGAACTATGATAAATAATGCACATAATTCGAGCGTGTCATGTAAACTTCAATTATACCGGGTACTCCCGTTGGTTTGACCATATTTAATCTGAACACTTTTTAATTTGTACCCCGCTAATTTGCACATCGTTCAGATTAAAAATGGTTCAAACGTCATTTAGATCATGGAACGGGTTAAAGTGGAATGGAACGTTGTGGAACGGAACGCAGAATCAAAACAAAACAGTGAAAGAGGTAACCAGAAACACGTCTCTAGGGTTACTAGATGTTCAAATTAAAAATGAACCCTGGTGGTTTGCATGAGGCACCGTTCAAATTAACGGGGGTGTACGGTATGTCATGTAATCTAGCTGAATCACGTGAGATTACGTGACTTCATGTTTACATCGCATAACTAAAAATTAACATGACGTGTAATCTTCATTATTTTTAACAGTGTAATTAAAACGTGCGATGATTACGATAGATACTCTGTACAACGTTTGACTTTTTAAAAAACGATCCAACATTCTATACCAGTGCTGCTCAGGCTTGAATATTCCGCATGCCATTTCGAGATTTTAATGAAGTATGTGGGTCACATGAAATTATAAAAATGTTCCCTACGAGATCCTGGTGACCCCTTGCTGGTCTAGGAGTTTTCTAACTGAATTCCGGAGAATCCTCCTGGATCCTATGTTTTCATTATAGATTTCAGAGAATTTTCAGTGAATTCTTGACAATAGTGAGTGAAATCTGACTATTTCCTTCGAACATTAGGGGTTTCTGGTTGAATCCTGAGAATGTACAATTAGTTATTAGAGATGCTGCGCAAAATCTGTCGGCTCCTAGTAAGCTTCTAAGATTTCTAAGGCGGCCTGTAAATTTCTAGTGGAATACTGTGGATTGCTAGTTGCATCTTGAATATTTTTGGCAAGGTCTTCAGAGTTCTGAATAGATTTACAACGAAATTTGGAAATTGCAAGTCTGGCAGTCTGGAAAGTCCTTATGAACTTTTGTGAACTTCGATTGGAGGCTTAAGAATTTACAGCAATATCACAGCGGAACCTTAAAATTCTATGCGATGTCCTCAAAATTACAGTCAACTCTCTCTAACTCGATATTGAAGGGACCATCGAGTTAGGAAGGTATCGAGTTACAGAACACAAAATCAGTGCACCTGAGATCCAAGGGGCCATCGAGTTAGCCATGAAAACCAACTTTTACTATGGTTCTCTAACTCGATATCGAGATACGGAATATAGAGTAAGGGAGAGTTAACTGTACTATCAAGCTTTTGGGAGGATGTCAATTCCTTTCTGGTTCCTAAGCAAAATCGTGGGAATTCTATGCAAGATTCTGTGGATTCCTAGCGAGCTACTTCTGAGATATAACGGGTTTCTGTTGATTCTTAATAGATACCTCAAGATTATTATAGGGCTTTTGGGGTTTCATAACGGGATCCTGCGAATTTTTATTAAATTCGTATCCAAGCTCAACTTAAGCTTCTGGACAATTAAAACTCATTTCAAATTGAAATTATGAGAAGCTTATTTGTATGCGAAATTATTACCCACAGTTATGAATTTTGGGGTGCTCATGCGTCTTGTGAGAATTTTTCATCCATATTTGTATAGAGAATCCTATTGAAGGCTTAGTGTGCCGAAAAATTTCATTTCATGTTTCTGTGTGCCCTATGAGTAGTCAATAATTTGATATGAGATACCTTACTGCTACAAACGTTTCTAATAAAATGAATTGCATTTTTGTATTCTCAAACTATTTTGAAGAATTGTCCAGTTCTTGATTAAAGGTCACTTATGCGATTATTGTTTTTAAATGACCTATGTATGCAAATAGTATGCAAAGACCTGATAAAAAATAATTGAAGATATTTCAACAATAAAAAGTGTGTGGAATGGTCTATAGACATAGTCCTATTCTACGGAAATCTACTTCGAAGTGGACCATTCGGAAGTCTGGCCATCATTTGGTTTCATAATGGTGATGAAACAACGTCCAAATTATATTGGGGAAATTGAACTTGTTGTGCGGAACCATGAAATTTTCTAATCAGAGTTATTCTCAAAATGTTATGCGTTCAGGGTAGTGGCGTTCGAGGTATTGACCCTATCGGGCTAATGGCGATCGGGGTAATGATCCATTCAGGGTAATGGCTTCCAGGCTAATGGCGTTCGGGAAAGTGGAATTTGAGGCAGTGGCGTTCAGCGTAGTGTCATAGAGTCAATTGGACATTTTTTTAATTATTTTATTAAAATATGTTGTCTGAAGATTTCAAATTAGTTGAATTTATCAAAGTTATGTGCACTTCGCTGAAAGTTATATTTTTTATATTCATAACACCTTCAAGTTATTTGCGCCTCCTCTAAATCCTAAATTTTTGGCTCAAACCTTTAAATTTGATTTTTATACAATTTGAATTCAAAAGAGCACACGAAATTTTGATTTTGAGAACATCCGAAGAATTAGCCACGCCCTAATGGCTAATTTGTAGTTTGAAGCCTACAAATTTCGACCTCAACAGGGGAAGTGGTGGAAAAATGAACAGGGGTGGTAAAATGTACACCTTGTATTTTACCGAAAAAAAAATCAATGAATTTTTATCACGCACGGACGATATATAGCATAAATCGTAGTGTTCGGTTTACTACGGAGGTCAATTGAAGTGAAATTATCAATGAAAACTAAGATGTTAGAAAACCACGTTTGGAAATTAGAACTGACGTAACTTTTTGCTTGGAGGTCTTGATGTTTTTCAGTAAGGTGAATATCGTTTTGATGCGAAGTCAAATTTAATGCTTTTAGATGTCTTTTGAATCCTTAAGGTGATTATAGAACGAAGCCACACCTCAAATTTTCAAGAGCACAAGACTTGAGAACCAAACAGCTCTCCGCGTTGAAAATCTATACCATTGATCATCACGCGAACTGTTGTCAGATTGTCTCGTCTTGTGCACTTGAAAATTCAAAGTTTGGCTTCGTTTTATAATCACCTTAATGGATATATTTTCGATTATACAATGAAAATTTTCATATAATATTTTTTTTGTCAACGTCTTTTGCATGATGTTCATTTTACCACCAACAGCTGTTAATTTTACACTCATAGTGCAGGTAAAATGAACATTTGAATCGATTTTTGCTAGCGATAAAAATATGTGAAAATTTAGCTATTTTAATCTCAATTCGTATCGCTGCTATAGATAATATCCTTAATTTGCAATAGAACTGTACAAATTCCTCGTTTGTCTATCAGAATCAAGATGATATCCTTAAGGTGTTCATTTTACCACCTCTTCTTTTTCTTCTTCTTTTTTCTGGCGTTACGTCCCAGTTGGGACAAAGCCTGCTTCTCAGAACATAGTGTTCTTTTGAGCACTTCCACAGTTATTAACTGAGAGCTTTCTTTGTCGCTTGACCATTTTTGCATGTGTATATCGTGTGGCAGGTACGAAGATACTCTTGTGCCCTGGGAATCGAGAAAATTTCCTTTACGAAATGATCCTCGACCAGCGGGATTCGAACCCACGACCCTCAGCATGGTCATGCTGAATAGCTGCGCGTTGACCGCTACGGCTATCTGGGCCCCCACCCCCTCTTCCCCTACGTATATCAGAATAAAAGCACAGGCACAGTATGTGATAACAGCTTCACTACAAGTTTTGAATGTCAAGACCGAGGGTTATTCAAATACATAAATTTGGCGAAAAACCCAATTATAATCTTGTTCCCAAAATCAACGGTTCGATCATCTTCGACGCATATTCCTTTCTGCGTTATTTCGCGTGTCAGACTTCATTTCATGCGCCAGTGGATCGCATTTTTTTTTCTCCCCAGCAATACTGCGATGAGACGCTACATCTCAAGTGGATAAAGCGCTCTCGGCTGTTAGATTTTTCATGCGGTGCTGACAATAAGCTGTACATACGAAACTATATGTGTACAACTACTATACCTAATGATTGAAACCAACAAATGGGTGGCAATAGCGCAGTGCGCTTCTCAGTGTTATTATGATGTAATAATTCGAATAATGAGTGCCAGTCCATATGTCGAACGAGCACGCCAAATAGCCATACTGTGGAGATTGATTTACAAGCCGCTGGTAAATTAAAAATGTAGACTGCACTCGCAGATGGATGAGCAATGAAACCACCTCAAATTTCCCGATTTTGACATCGCGCGAGATCAAGGTCCCCGACGGGTTTAACCTGACTTTGAAGTACTGACGTCATCTCAGGTGTCTTTAATTGCGTACTTGCTTCTCAGCATCCATCCAACGAGTCACAATGAGTAATGACAAATGCCGCGCTATGAAGAGGATTTATCTACGGTTCCAGCGAAGTGCTCATGCAAACAAAAAAAACACTCAACTTCCAGTTTTCGATTAGTTTTGTTTGAGCTGCTGTGAATGGTTCCTCAAAATCTGAAATTGCATCCTCATTCTCATCAACATCAACGTCAGGCAAAGTTATCCGTGGTGGGTGTGCAATGCGAGACTATGAACCAAAGAGCTGCTGGATGGAGCTGATTGAAACCGGCTAAGAGCAGTCTTCATTTAGATTCTAGATTGAATAATCGAGCGAGAGAATGAATCTTCGTTTCGACGACAGGGGTGCATTGATATTTCTATGTGATGTTTTGATTAAAAAATTGTCTTTATTTGGAAACTTTTGAATCTTCAATTCTCGATTACTTTTTCAAATCGACGTAAGTAACTTCCATACAGTTTTGAGAAAATTAATTCAGAAGAATCACAACCTGTCTTCTAAAACTGTTTTAAAATGAATCACCTTTTTCACATTTTTTCGCCGTGTACATTGCTTAAATTTTGCATACAATAAGCTCGCATTCAAAAACTAGGTAGTTCCTGTTATTTCCCACAAAAAATTTATTACAAAATGATAAGCCGATTTATTCAGTTACTTTCGACGTTTTTGTACCAGTGTAAAATCGGCTCAAGTAGTGTTTTGTTTTGATTCGTGGTTAAGTCACTTTGTCTCTCCATACAGCGGAGCGGCGAAAGTAGTGGTTAGGTAGCGAAAGTTGAAAATCTTACTTTCGTCGTTTTGTAATTCCGGAAAGTAAACGTTCTAAAAGTGAAAAATCGAGTTGGTTTAGAGCAAAATGTGTAGAATTTCGTCTGCGAAACACGTAGAATCGATAAAGTAAGTTTGTATACTTTTTTGACTTGAGTCTGTTTGAATAAGTTTTCGAGAATTCCATTTTGGTATTTCAGTCCTTATAAATTGGAAGTATATCTTTGCATACTAACAAAAAACTTTATACTGTTTGGCGAGTATAATGATACACCATGCCAAAGACACCGAGAAAATGGTATACTCAATAAACGTAATAAGCTTGAATCTTGAAGAATAGGGTCCCAAAATGTTTTATGAAATCTTGTTTTTATTTAATAACACGAAAGAGCATGCTCTTGCAAATACTTTAGCACTTTTTCCCGCTCAAATATCAGCTATATCATATTTGAAATTTAATTTAAGGTCTAAATATGAACCATGACACTTTTGATCATGTTTGACCTTCACTTAGTCGACAAAAACGCCACAGGGGTTATAGTTTTAACACTGGGGTTGTTCATGTCTGACATTTCGTAAAGGACACAAAATCTAAAAAAACCTTAAATATTGACAACTACCGAAAAGCTAAACATTACATATAATTTGCAATTGGATTAGATGGACAAATTGATGTGAAGATTTGCGAAAAAGTTACACGTCTTCTCAGTGAGAATCGAACTCACGACTCCCCGATCTCTAGTTGGGGCGCGTTACCACTACGCCATGAGAGGACTCATGAACGCAGAAGTTAACCTGAATTCGATTTCAGCTCAATGGTCCTTTTTCGCAAAGCGCACCTCTTTCGGAAGAATTAGATGCCCATCCAAACACAACGCTTTCTATATATCCAATGCCTAGCCCGAGAGTGCATTGTTTTTTAGGTATAGGAATAGCACACTACACTAGCCAGCAACTGCGCTGGCTGAGGTATTTATTGTGTGGGCTTCCAATGGGTCGCGACGTTTGTCCATCTAATCAAATTGCAAATTATATGTAATGTTTAGCTTTTCGGTAGTTGTTAAACTTCCACTCGGCTGGTTAGCCGTAAAACCACGATTTATAATTAAAAACAAGTACCGTCGGACGAGGCTACTTTTGACACTCACCTTTGTATTTATTAGCAGCGTAAATATTTATCTGAGAAATTTTGTGTCTTCATCACTTTTATTAACCAATATATGCTCTACTACTAGGCATGATTTTTTTCTTGGAACAACATCAACAATAGAAGGATAAACAAGAAAACATTTCAAAAAAGCCCGAATAAATATTCACAAGGTATAAAACATTGGCTATACAAACATTGTTTGAATTTTACCCATGTGAAAATCTTGTGATTTGTTTTGCTTAAAATTGTTGTTTTATTAAAATAATTGATCAAAGGTCTTAGTTTTGCGACTTTTATTTTATTATAATGTTTTGGTTTGTGTATTTTACAACATAAAAAATAAAATAAATGTTTGTAAAAGTGAATAGACATAAAATTCAATACGTACCATACATATATTTCAATACGTACCAATGCCAAATTCACAACATAATCCCTAAAAAACTATTTTTCGTCATATTTTACATGAATTTGTAGTACAGAACAGTTGCATCCTTCAAATGCCTAAACTAAACTACTCTTAAGCCAGCTCTAAACTACTAAGAAGCTAAAAGCATATTACAAAAGCAGACTTACTTCTTTACGATCTTGCTTAACTTAACTTCATAGATTGCGTTTTTAATGAAAATTACTTACAGGTATTAAATTAGTTACCGGTATTAATGCGATCCTTCAACATATCGTTCATATAACAGTAAGAATAAAAAAAAAAGAGTTTTTGTACATAACTCATTCATCATCGCAGTACCTAGTAGTTACGTCGTTCGTTTATGTCAACTTGAAAATCGAGCACTCGTAACTGATAGTCCATTTAAGAGGAAGTTGAAAATTTAAGTTTCATACTGCAAACTGAGAATAGTGAATGGCATGTTTCGTTGAAATTTGTTATATATGTGTAATGATTCTAGCTTTGCAATTTTCTAAATTATGTTTATCAATGAAAAACATTCAATAACATCACAGTGGACGACAATCTATTGAATCAGTTTGAAAGTTATAAGGAAAAATCATTTCATTAGCAAAATGGGAAAATGTCCAAAGTAGCCCCTTTTTTGTCTTGAAGGACACATTTTTTTCGCTATTCAAGCATTTTTGTTATTTCTTGATGGATTTGCCTCATATTTTGCCATTTGTTACGTACATATACAACTTAAATATAGGCAAAAATTATCAACATCTATCCATAATTCTAAGAGTTACAAATCCTCAAAGTTGAAGAATGTGGAAATAATGTCAAAAGAAGCCCCGTTTGACGGTACTTAAATATTGGTGTTTGAACTTAAACCAAAGAAAAACATTTTAAAATTGAGTAAAGCTCAAAAACTTGCTCTGCAGTTTGAAAGCGCGCACAATTTCAATTTAGGACTTACTAGTCCAATAGAAAATCGAGTTACTCAGCACTTCGAAAACATTCTCAATCAAGAGAACGTTTTCGAAAATTCCTGGGAGACTGATTTGGAAGAAGTGAGAACTAATAATAAAATCTTCAAAAATATGAAAGCTCCTGGCGATGATGGAATTTTCTACATCCGCATCAAGAAACTTTCAGAAAGTAACTTATCATTCTTAGTTGATGTATTTAACACATATTTTCAATTAGCATATTTTCCTGAGAAATGGAAAAATGCTAAGGTTGTTCCAATTTTGAAACCAGATAAAAATCCTGCAGAAGCTTCTAGCTATGCTCTCTTCCATCAGTAACTTTTTGAAAAGGTCATTTTGAACATAATGATGGTCCACATCAATGAACATTCAATTTTTGCCAATGAACAGTCCGGATTCCGCCATGGATATTCGACCACTCATCAACTTTTACGTGTAACAAATTTGATCCGTTCGAACACATCTGAAGGCTATTCTACTGGTCTTGCTCTTCTAGACATAGAAATAGCATTCGATAGTGTTTGAAGGCTTGATTGTAAAATTAAAGAACTTTAATTTTCCAACATACATTGTTAGAATAATTCAAAGTTATCTGTCAATTCGTACACTTTAGCCTATTTATCAGAACTCCAGGTCTGAAAGACTTCCTGTAAGAGCTGGTGTTCCTCATGGCGGCATTTTGGGATCAATATTGTACAATATTTTGACACAGGTCTCTTCACCAAAGAACGACGCCTGCGTGTCATCTGTAGTAGATTGCAAAAGAGTTTGGATACTTTTTCTTCATACTTGAAAAAATGGAAAATTTCTCCTAATGCTTCCAAAACTTAACTTATAATATTCCATCTTTACATGAAACCTTCAAGTAGACATGTTATCACGTTGAGAGCGGTCCAAATAAATTGGTCAGATGAAGTTAAGTATCTAGGGATTATACTAAATAAAAATTTAACTTTCAATAATCGTATTGAGAGCATTCAAGCCAAATGTAACAAATATATAAAATTTCTGCATCCACTTATTAACAGAAAATCGAAACTTTGTCTTAAGAACAAGCTTTTGATCTTCGAACGAATTTTTAAGCCAGCCATGTTGTACCAATATGGACTAGCTGTTGCAATACTAGGAAGAAAGCTCTGCAGAGCATTCAAAATATTTTTTTAAATGATTCTGAAGCTCTCTCCTATACCAGGGTACAAATTAGTTACATAGAATATCCTATGTTGAATAGACTGGCCCTTAAACAAAAAAGTTGTAAAATTCAACGGGGCGCACCCTAAATATGGGCCTTAGGGTAAGAAAATAGGTCTCTCAAAATTTTAACTCAATTGGTTGCGCTACCAACTGGCGCATTCAATTCGAAGTTTGTATGAGATATTCGTTTCAAATATATTGGAAATTGGCCCTTTGTCTCTGTTTCGTTCTGTATACAAATTGATCGTATTCAATTGGGCCCAGAATGACAAATTCACTAGTTGATATACCAATAAACATAGTTGCAGAAGGTTGTATCTGGATTTAAGCTCATTTTCATAATCCTTTCAGTTCTTGAAAGTTAGACTTAGATCAGCACTCCCGTACAATCACATATATGCATGCGCCTCGTGCCGCAGATCGCACAGCGTCATAGGTGGCTATGATGCGCTTAGTGGCTACCCCCCAGCTAAGTTGAAGTAATACTAAGCAATATTGCGAATCTACTTCAGATAATTAAAACACTAAGTTTCTCAATTTTATTCATCATACAACCTTCTACAATATTGTTCGCTGTGGTATCAAGTAGTGTTTCTGACATTCTGGGTTCAATTGAACGCGATCAACAATTTTCCTGACCCAAACAAGAGATGATGGGCTGTTTCCCATATGTTTGAGCTGAAAATCTCATATTAACATCGATTCAATTGCGCCAGCTCATGGAACGACCAAATTAGCTGAAATTTTCAGGAAGTCTTCCCCTAACCAAAAGCAATAATCTTGAAGGGTGCCTCGTGAAATTATACAACTTTATTTTTCTCCCATACTGAGCTGGGCCAGTCTAATGTTGAAGCATTGGAACAAATGTCGAATAAAATCATTAATAATGATCTTTTCTCGCTACGATTAATGCGTTATATTTCGGTTTAATTAGTTTAACTCAAGTTGAAGCGCTTATTTTGAACTCATGTATGTATGTATGTAGGTAGCCACCATCCTAGCTTGAGTCTTGCTCTGCATGCGGTTCCACTTAACGGTACAGTCAATTTTTATTATCAATCTGAATTTTTGTGGCGGACCCGTAAGCAGAGACACTTACGCGAAACCCGCGGGAAATAGAGAATCTCCTTCCAATAATATGATCCAACGGAAAGTATAATGAAATCTGCAATACCTGTCAAGTTATCCACGGGATGGTTTGTTATAAGAAGGGCTCGTCATACCCATTACAACTGTTGGGATAGAAGAACCCATCTACAAGGATGATACGGTTACTTCACTAGGGTGGGGCTTATTTCCAAAAATCTTCCGTAGTCAAGATTTACAAAGTGGAAAATGATCATCGGTCCCAAAATAACATCCTGTGAAAAAATGAGAATTTTTGGTGAAGGTTTAGAGGTGGCGCAAAGGGCGTATGTGCAGTTTTCCCATTTTAGTGAACTCTGAAAAATTTTGGTATGCTTTTCAGCTTACTGTGGTGATTTTGGGACCCTTAAGGGCAAAAAATCACCTCAAAATTGCGATATCTTTACTCCTTTAGATGATATTTGACGAAATATATTTTATGCATGCGATTTTTGGCCCTTGAATAGGATACGTTGGCTGATTACTATGAACCCGAATAAGCATATGAATAGCTGGGGAGAATTCCTATGCTAGTAGAATGGAACAAAGAGCAAAGAAGAATGAAAGAAAGAACACAGAAGAATGTAAGGGGGGTGGGTTAAACAGGTGGGAGGGTGAAACTAGTGATATCTTGAGTGTAACTGAGGAATCTTTAAAAATCTCGATTTTACGCAATGGAGAAAAGTTCCAGTAGAAAACGATGATTATATTGACTTCTATTTAATATTATATTAGTTCAGAAATATTTCGAACAATTTTTCTTCAAGTAGGGGAAGAGCACCAATTTTTGAACCATCTCTAGTTTTCGACCCATACATACGATTTTAGTTTACTATTTATGGAAAAATTGCAGTAACGGCTTAAATTTCCTCAACTCCATGTGAAGTTACATCATTATTCTCCTGGTAGATATAGATCAAAGCATGTCCACTTTACTGCTTTAGTTCAATAATCGTTTGGTTGTGTTTTTTTTCCTTTTTAGAATTGTGAAGCCTTAATTTTGTTTTTATTCGAGAGGTTTGCAACCTGAAGTGCTTTATCTCTTGCACCCTATAGAAGTTCGTGCACTAATTTGAATTTAGACTACCGATTTTTTCCTTCTGCTGTTGTTCATATACATCGATTTCAAATACAGATGTAAAACGATGTATTGAACTTCAACTGCATTTTCGTTCGTCCGAAGTTGTGTTGAAGGTGTTGTGGCGAAAGTGAAGTATTGAAAGCCCAAACGCAATTAATTGCTGAAATGGCATCCTAATCCAGATATTTCTGTGGAAATTCTAAGAGGAAGTGTTATTGCTAGAAAGCAGAAATCGTTTATGGATTTACCTAATAAGGATATATAGTGCGGGATCAAATTCCGAACACCTAAAAAATGAATCTAAACTTTTCCACTTCATAAAAAAAACTACTTCTATTTGTATAAAGTATACGGATTTTGAGCCTGTATGGATTTAGGCCCCCTCTCTTATTTCTTTCAGATTATAAAAGCAATTGCTGGAGTTATATCAAACGGACATTCTAAAATACTAAATTAGTGTTAAACTTGCATATAATCACATCTCATACATCCAACCGAGATATTTTCACGGTTCCGTAGTTAATTCTAATATAATATCATCAGTTACACCCTCCCACCTGTTTAACCCACCCCACCTTACATTCTTCTGTGTTCTTTGTTCTTTCTCTCATTCTTCTTTGCTCTTTGTTCCATTCTACTAGCATAGGAATCCTCCCCGGCTATTCATGTGCTTATTCGGGTTCATAGTAATCAGTCAGCGTAACCTATTCAAGGGCCAAAAATCGCATGCATAAAATATATTTCGTCAAATATCATCTAAAGGAGTGGAGATATCGCAATTTTGAGGTGATTTTTTGCCCTTAAGGGTCCTAAAATCACTAAAATAAGCTGAAAAGCATACCAAAATTTTTCAGAGTTCACTAAAATGGCAAAACTGCACATACGCCCTTTGCGCCACCTCTAAACCTTCACCAAAAATTCTCATTTATTCACAGGATGTTATTTTGGGACCGATGATCATTTTCCACTTTGTAAATCCTGACTACGGAAGATTTTTGGAAATAAGCCCCACCCTATTACTTCACCCTTGACTCCGGCTGGCACTCCACTCCATTGTCTAGCTGTAACTTCAATGATGCCTTGATGCACCCTCCCAATATCATCCCTGTTATATGATTGAATTAAATGATTGTTATGTAATAAAATTAAACACAAAAATTAAAAAAATAAAAATATAGGAAATCATGCTGTAACTCGATGGTTTGACCTAGAATCGATGAATTATAAATGATTAATATTAAATACATAATAACAGATTGTTTCAACAAGCCTGAAAAAAATACCACGACAATGTATGTATGTATGTTTGTAGATAGCCACCATCCTAGCTTGATTCTTGCTCTACATGCGGTTCCACTGGATAACGGTGTCGATTTTTATTATTAATTGGAATTCATAATACCGTTGTAAAGCCCAAAAATATAATAGTATCCATAAATGAGAAATTATGCAGCAACTTGAAGGAACGGTCTTGTGTTTTTCTTGATGATATATACTGAAAATTGAATTAATTAGAAATGTATGAATTTTACAATTGTTGAAATGATGGTTTACATTATAAGCAAACTTAATCAAATGATGAGACATTAAACTTTAACTTTTAAATTAAAAATGCATTTCACAGATTGTCTGAAAAAGAGGATTATAATATTGGGTGCAAACTGTATGAAAAGAAAAAAATGGAACTGAGAAAATTAGGTAGAATTTCTGAAGAAAGAAAATGAAAAATTACAACATGTTCTGATATGCGATGTAAAAAGACGGCTCATGTAGTGTGTATCACCGCCATGGACTGATTTGCGAGGTGGTTATGCGGCAACTGCTATCAAGAAAAACATGAATGTTACACTGAAAGTTAAACAGTATTTCCTTATAGATAGACACAGCCTATTTTTGGTCAGGTAAAGAAAATAAACTCAAGGAAAAGGATGATTCTTGATAAATCCATTAATATTCAGAATTAATAATATTGAAAACGAGGTAATGTTTGCCGGTACTGGTAACTAAAAAAATATAAATAAATATGACAAAATTAAACGAGACCATTGGTGCTAGTGTGCTTCACGAAATCGGATGATAAGTTTGATATTCAAGAATGATATTTTAAACTGTCATTTGTTATGACTCAATATTTACAGGACCATCGAGAGAGCACAAATTTAGTGCAATGGCGATTGAAAGTAGCCGTAGCCATGGTTACAAGATTTTACTATGGTTATATCGAGACACATACTATAAAGTTACGGAGATTTTACTGTATGACATAATATAGAATGAAATAATATCATATAACACAATGTAATATAATATAATGTAAAACAATATGATATAATGAACCATAATATAAAATTCTAATCAATCCATATTGTCATTCTATCATTTCATGCAGTTAAAATTTACCGGGACATTCAGCAATAAAATATATAAAATATATAAAATATATGATATCATCAATAAACTATTTTGCAATATATTGGAAAGTAGGTATCGTTGAAGCGCTTTTTTTGAACTCATATGTACAAATTCTGAACTGCTACGGCAAATGAAATGTAATAAGTTGTTATTAAAAGCTTAATTTAGTTTTACCAAATTAGAATGATAGTGTTGCTCTACATAGAACACCTAGATATGGTTGGTTTGACTTTATTAACGAGATTTTTAGCCCTGGGCTAGTTCATCTCGGGACCAACGGCTTTACTTCCCTTCCGAAGGAAGTCGTCACTATAACTTTTTACGTCATAAGTGACTATGTCGGGGATGGGATTCGATCCCAGGTCCTCGGCGTGAGAGGCGAGTGTTCTAACCACTACACCAGGTCCGCCCCGCTGCACTTAGATATAACAAATGTACGTAATAACTTCAAAATGACTTCATTTACCAGATATGTACATGATTCAAGAACAATACATCGTAAAATCTAGAAAAATCCATAAATTTCAATGCAACTTGATAGCTGCATCGTCAACCGAAACGTCTCAATTAAAAAGCCATCATCCGAATAGACTTGAAAAGGGCAAGACCACGCCATCGAGCCGTGACCCCGGCCATGGCACCACCTTTGTGCACTATAGGCAAACAGACATGGACGACATGGTCTCTCTGTACCTTTAGTATGCACGACTTGCCCACTACAACAACTATACGACAATGACACCAGTCAACTCTCAGGATCGCACGAGTGACCTATACGCTTCATCAATTGCCCCGCGCTTCTGCTGCTGCAGCCATTCATTTGCCGATCGGTAGGACAGAAACAGAACAGATTCACCTTGCGTATACGGCAGTAACTACTCAGTCTTTATACGCATCAACGACCCCGCCGCGGCCCTGTCGGGATACAAAATCCAACTCACAGCATCACCACCATTATTACAGTGCTGGGAGCGGCCAGAATGCAAAATAGTAGTGACTTTAGTGACTAAAATGACCAAAGTATTGTTGAAAAGTGACTTCAAACCACTAATATTTCTCCAATAAAATGCCTATAAACAATACATATTAGAATGTATTTAAGGGAAATTAGGTATTTTTGGGACAGTTTATGCAACTAATCCCCTATACAAAACTGTTAAAATTTTGAGAATTGATCAATTGAGTCAAAAGATATAAACAGAAGAGTATAGCATACAATCTAGAAATGTCAATAACGGCTCCGACCGCTTCCTTACGGTCATCGAGGAAGGGAAGCAATGTTTGTATGAAGTCCATTGCTACTGGAGACCGAGATCACCTCTGCATTTCCATGGTTTTCACAGGAAGGAGTTTTGTTAGTAGGAAGGTTCAAAAGCTACATAATTCAAGATTCACCCTGGTAAGTGATGCGATTGTTGTAGACTGTAGTGACGTTTTAGTGACCAGTTCGAAAAATGATTGAGACAGCGGACAGCGAGCTCCCAAATGTCATCGGCTGTCACTGAAAACCGCACATTGGTTGGGCAAAGTGCAATAATTTGGCCAAACTAAACGTGGAAATGATTGAAAATTTGGGTAGTTTTTATGTACTTTTGTACTCAAACATTGTTGTTTGGACTCAAATTGCTTTCGACTCAGAATTAAAAATTTTACGATCCTTTTCATAGTAAATGATATGTGAAAATGGTTTTGGTCTAATTTGTGTTTTCCGAACCATTATGCAAAACCCAAACATGAGAAGAAGATATCAAAGAAGCCATGCAAATAAGGCAGCTGTCAGTGAGCTCTCAGGTCGAAAGTAGTGATCAAGTCACCAAAAAGTGACTCGCTACCAGCCCTGCCATGCCCATCATCATGGTTGATGATGACTTTGGAGATAGACACTTCTTACCTATAGATAGGCATGTGACGCAATTTCACTCTTCAGACCGCGTTCGCAACGCAAATTTCCATGCTCGGTGACCGCGAAGCTAAAGACTGAAGCGTGGTTGCGTCCAATGTTCGAGCAGCACATCGATTGTAGTGAACATTGTTGAGTGTTGTACCTATCTACCTACTTCGTTCCACACTGTGTATAATTGTCTATGAAGCTCTCGAACGCTGATTGTGACAGAAGCATCCACCACACTCCGGGGGACTATTATTAATATTTCGCGATGGTCAAGGCTGCTCATTAAGGCCAAAGTGCTCGACAGATCAATCACGAAAACTTGATCGATGAACCTCATGATGAACGAGTAGTTCATATCGGTGTAAATCGCAAAAACAAGTATTGCCTAATGACTCAGAATTACATAATTATAAGTACAAACTACGAAAAAATTTATAGCCCACATAACATAAATTCATGTTTAGCCAAATACTCGAAGTAAAAAATGAAATGACGTAAATTTGATAGTATCTATTTGCACTTGAAAATACGTCTTTCAGTAATCCAAACATGTTCAATCCAGATAATTTATTCTGTCTCATTCCTTATATCCATTCATTATAATCAAGCTTTGAAAACACTTAGCTTTCGATTAGTAGGTAATGATTTTGATACCACTACTTGATTAATATCAAATAAATAGAATGGCATTTTCTTGATTCTCTCAGCGCTCTCTCACTTTTGTCTCATACCCCGGACACTTTGATTCAAAGGTGTTTCAATGGCTTTGGAGTTCGGGTATTCGCTTTAAGAAAGTTAATGAATAAGTTGAACGTACATAGATTATGGATGTACAGCGAAGGATGGATGATCACTTTGGTGAGCTCGTTTCATGATTTTATTTTAAAGTCATAAAATAAACACATCATGTCAACGGTAGACAATGTTAATTTAAGCATTGATTGAACAATATTTGAATGGTTCGTCATTCAAGTGAAGACATAAACTATTGTTCATATTTGATTTCACTTAACCAGCTTCGATTTCACCCATTTTTGTCATTACAAAAATATTTGTATAGTTCGATTCTAAGGGTATCGACTTACCGCAGATTCACGTTGTTTTAGGTGACTTTTTGAACTGAAGTTGCATGAATCGTATCACTTACCAAGGTGAATCTGATCTGGTCATGTAGCTTTCGAGCCCTCCCTTCCAACAAACTCCTTACTGTGAACTGAGAAGTTGGTTTGAAAGAAAAAAAAAAGAAAAAGAGTTAACAATTTTCCACGTAAATCACCAAATATGACAGCTAATCTTGTTCATGTGACTAAAAAGATACTTGAAGATGAAACAGCTTCGAATCTAAATTCAGTATTGCACCAGAACTTTAAAGAAACAGATCGTAGTAAAGAAGCAACAAACAAATGTGTATTTTTCGTGCGTTGGTGGCCATTTTTGGATTACGAGATTTTTAAACTAAATATGGTTAAATAATCCATTAATCCCATTGGTATATGAGTTCTGATATAGATATCTCATGTGCTTTCTAAATTTGTTTCGAAGAAAAAACAACCACGTTTGATCGACTACAACAACAGCCTTTGTAACAATTGCCATCTTCTGCCTTACGTTACATTCACAATGTGCATGCACTTTCCATTCACCGAAACATACCCAGGTTACATAGAGCCCTGCAATCGATACTCCTACGCTGCAGCGTGTTGAATGCAGCTTTTTTTCCCATACACCATTTCCTACTGACAGAGACAAATTCCATTAGAGCTATTTCTGTGTTGCCTCTTTGTCAGACGCTTGTCGGATTTATTGGAACCGGAGGAAAGTTTATCTCTAAAATAAGCGATTATTCCCATAACGAATCGCCGCCGCCCCCACAAGGTTCATTCCACCCAGCATATTTACAAAGCAATTAGGCGTCGAATCGAACGAAAGAAGGCGGCGGAGGAGGCTGAAGATTCAATCGAAAAAGATACTTATCGCGCTGATTGGGGGCGAAAACAAAATTAAGCTTGGTGCTCACTGCCTTACCGTTTTGGTTCATATTACAGACGCTTATGGCCTCAGTGAAGATCAAACTCATCAAAAAGCACATAAAATAAATCATTCTGTATGATTACTCAGCTATGAGCTTCAAAAACACTTTACTTTAGAATGGTGGGTGGAGTTTTTGATTCTGTATTATGAATAATTTTTACTAAATAAAAATGTATTTCATGATTATTATTCTGGACGCATCACGCATCGAATTGCGGGCAACTCATGATTAGAAAATTCTTAGCTTAGCTTAGCTTAGACTGACTACAATGGTTGCTATTCCGTGATTGACCGAAGTCAGTGAAAATGCACAAAGAATCAACTAGAAGTTCGGCTGGGATTGGTTATAATCTTCTTCAGTGTGCATAATTCAGTGTCTCTATTTATACAGGGTCAATAACGGCGCCGGCCACGTCCTTGCAGTCAGGTGGGATTGGAGGAAGGAATGTTAGTGTGTAACCTTTGCTATTTGGAGACCGTGTTTTCCTCTGCATCTCCACAAAGGTTACTGGGAGGGAAGTTTGTTAATATGGAGGATCGTTGTGTCACAGGATTCACTTTGATAAGCGATTAGACCATGATAAATAATTTGACGCGAGCAAAGGATAAAACACTCCTACCTGCTTCGCGATCCGCGCCACTATTTTATCATGCCACGCGAGCGACGCGCAACACGATTGATCCTGCTCACATCACCCGACCCCGCAGGAGCAAGTGACGCGAGGTTCAAACACTTCTCTCAACTCATGATTAGAAAATTCTAATCATTAATTGAAATTATCAAACCGTTGGAGAGACGTCTAATTTTCATAGATATTTATTGGAAAATTCCTATTTATAAATAAGGTACCGTGGGGTAAGTGGATACAGTAAAATCAATAGTCAACTTCATTGTTATGTACAGCTAACGTGAATAATGCAATTCAAACTTTTTTCTGTGGATAACAAATGAGGGACTAATATACTTCATATTATCGATTATTTTGGTTTTTCTGATTGTTATGTATTGAGTATGAGCGACTTTAAAATTTGCGCCAAATGATCCACTTGCTCCACCATGGCATATTTAATCAAAATATATTGAAAAACATGTATACATTAGTTTACACTAATTTGAACAACAACAAAAAAACATTGTAACCAGAATAATTTGAAGTAAATTCATCCATTTATACATATAAGTTAAACAGAAGGATTGTAGAATTATTCCTAACGATGTTTTTGAAAAACACTCGTAGTTTGAAAATATTAGTTACATTTAGTTTTAAATAACAAACTGAAATCTTTTTATTCTATTTATGATTATGTTTGCATCATCTTTCTAGATTAATTTATATGGTCAAATAAAGAACGATAATCTGCTTTCAATTGGAGAAGAACTAAATTTTGCTCTTTTGCAACTCAGCTTAGATAAACCACGAAAAGTTTCGTGTGAGTTTTGATATTATTAT
The DNA here is from genome assembly GCF_002204515.2 of Aedes aegypti. Classification (NCBI taxonomy): domain Eukaryota; kingdom Metazoa; phylum Arthropoda; class Insecta; order Diptera; family Culicidae; genus Aedes; species Aedes aegypti. The sequence goes on along the minus strand of NC_035109.1, from coordinate 388,692,183 downwards.
TTGTTTTATATAATTTTATACCAGAAAGGTTAAAAAACTTTTAGGTGGATGAATTCAAATTCTCTATGATAAATTTGACAAATTTAAGCTGGGAATGAAAAAAATTAAAGATAAACAACATTTGCGGATATAAAAACTTATTAAAATTCTCTTTAGCAGTTTGCCAATAAATGATAATAATACTTGATCCACTTACCCCACCCCATTAAAAAGTAGGGGTAAGTGTACCATGTACAATATATATGTATTTATTTATAAAAATCACAAACTTTTCATTGTGATTCATTCAATTAGAACTGAAATGCTTACCATGTTTCGAAAAAACTAATAGAATTCAATTTTAGACGGAGATACAATGGATTTTTGATTGATGGAAAACAATTTTGAAATTAATTGATTTTTGCAGCCAACAAGTTTGCTTGTGTTAGTGTACATGTAGTACCAGTGTTGCAATAGTATCAGTGTGGACGTGAGAATATAACCTGAAACGAAGCAATGGTGCGAAAACATTCAACATATTCAAATAATTTATGCTTAATATTGACGAATGATTCACTTACCCCACTGATACACTTCCCCCACTGTACCTTAAATGTGAGATTAATTTTTGCAAAATCTATTTTCAAACTTGAAATCGGCGTTTGCGAGACAACTTTAATTGTAATGAAAAAGTTGAAAATGGTTTTTATTGCCGACAGTAAGTCAGAATTAGCTTATTAAATTTTCTATTCTAACACAGTCATTTCAATTGCCTATACTGGCTATATCAGTGTATAAAACAGGTTGAATGAGCCTTACTTTGAGAATATCCTAATTATACTTCTCAAGAGTTTCCTACTAAATTTGAATGACTTAGTTACATAAATATCCACGAATTTTTGTTTTTTTTTGCATAGTTCATACCTTTACAATTATTCATAAACGAATAAAAAATCATGTGATTCATGTCTAATTCACTTCATAGTCAAGTGTTTCAGGTGAGATTCACTTCATATACAAGTATTTCAGAACCGATTAACTTCTTGTTCAATTTATTCAGATATGATTCCCTTTATATCCAAATGATTGATGTCATGTGACACTTGATTTTTAAAGAATGCAGTAATGATTCATTTTAAATTCAAGTGATTTTGGTCCGATTCACTTCATTTTTAAATATTTCGTTTTGATAAGCTCATATTCAAGTGATACACATCTATCAATTCATTCAAATTCAAGGGTTTTGGATCTAATTTACTTCATATTTAAATGTTTCAAGGATAATTAGTTCCATATCGATTCATCTGATATCAAGATTCACCTTCATATTCAAGTGAATCGTGTCTGAGTTACTTCATATTTAATTGATTCAGGTGTCATACACCCCAGACTACAGTTATTCAAGTTTGTTCAATCTTGTTATTCAATTATTAAGGTTATTTTAATTCACGTCTCATTTTAAAGTGGTTCATGATTCATTTCATATTCAAGTGGTTCTGGTTTGATTCACCTAATATTCAAGTAATTTAGGTCTGATTCACTTAATGTTTAACTAGTTTAAAATGCTCAATTTTACATGCTCACTAGCGCCAACTAGCGGCAAAATCGCGAACCTAACTATTTACTTTCCGGATGTGCTTGATCCCCTGAACAATTTTGCTGAAGATCGCTTCTTTGCAAGTCGTAAGGATCTCGAGATATAACAATGTGAATTTTCCTGTTATGATGTGATGCTAAACTTTTCAGGGTGATTAAATATCAGCTGAGTGTTACAATAGGGTAAAAGCACCGGTTTTGGCCAGCCTAAGAGAGAATGTCAATTTATTTTATACGTATTTATACTACAATAATGTCAAATGCAAGCTTTCAATTCATATATGTCGAAAGTTAGCTAAAACCATTTTTTCGCTTTGAAAATCTCGTTGGTCAATAAAAGCCACCAGAACTAATTTCGGCCAGAGATTTAACTTCGGTTCCTAAAATGGCCAATCCCATTGATTTCTCATGAGAGTAGCTATATTAGGAGTACCCTGGCAAAATTAGGTGTATCGTAGTAAAAAAAAGAAGGAAAATGAATTGTTTTTCTAATGTTTAGAATCAATTCCGACGAGTAAACGAATCTATCTATCTATCTAATAGCTCTATCATGTGAAGTGATCTACTGAACACAAAAGGTTTTATGCTGATTGGCTATGTAGGACGGTGTATAATCCACTATGGCTACAACTGGCGTATAGCCACAGATGCTTCTACCCTACTTGTTTTAGTGAGTCCGTATTTATGACGAGTAGTGTATATTGGTATTGTTCATGTAGTGTACACAAGACATTAATCGGTTTTGTTCACTGATACAAAACAGCACAACTGACCAATAATACCCTGAAACTTTTAAATCAAAATCACTTCGTTTTGAAGTCCTGAATTGCAAAAAGAACATGTTTGCTATCGAAAATTTGTGGACTTTACTCGTAATAGAAGATAGGAGATAGAAGATAGAAGATAGAAGATAGAAGATAGAAGATAGAAGATAGAAGATAGAAGATAGAAGATAGAAGATAGAAGATAGAAGATAGAAGATAGAAGATAGAAGATAGAAGATAGAAGATAGAAGATAGAAGATAGAAGATAGAAGATAGAAGATAGAAGAAGAAGATAGAAGATAGAAGATAAAGATAGAAGTTATTGCTTACTACGGACTCGACAAGACGTTAAATAAAATATGTTTACTCTAAAGTTTCCGCTATAAGCCTTGCAAATAAACCCAAGGAGTTTTCCTCAATTTCCCGGTGAAATTGAACAATTTATAATTGTTTTGCCTAAGTTGTAAACCTTTCCGATGATTTTTTTTTACGAATAAACGTTTACATGCAACAGAGAAAACTAATGGAGACGCTTGGCTACTGACTCTTCGTTCTCCATGGACCAATGCACGAGTTCACCATTTGACGTTTGAGCGGTGCCGTGTTATTTATATGGCTATGGTAACTTGGCACCACTCAAACGTCAAATTAGTGAACTCGTGCATTAGTCCGTACTAAATGGCATTCTACCCCAACCATTCGGTCATTTTGAACCAACTGTTCAATACGAATTAAAACCACAAAATAACTCAAAGTTGGTAAATGTTTTCATGGTGGTAAGTAGCAAATATTGTAAAGTTACTGCTAGCACTTTGAATGACCCTATAATGTGGATATTTAACATCGAAATGTATGCATTGTTGTATAACATGATTTGTAACTGCTTCGTAGAACAACTAGAACCACTGTGCAATGTCCGGAATTTGAAGCCGTCTGGAATTTGAATCAGAACGGTACATCTATGTTGAAGCTTTTTTTTCCATGTCCGCCAGACCTAATTTGTCCGAATATTGTTTGTTGAGGTTACCGATATTTATTCTACCGGACCGGAATCAGGTTGATGGAAATGAAGCTAATGAGCCAGAACGGTGATGACGCTGATAATAACGATGACGCGGCAAACCTTTTCCCCCGTCGATACGATGGCACTTTTCTGCTGCCAATATGTATTCACTCAAAATGAATACGATGTGTGATGGGACCTAATCAAGCACGGAAAGTATCCAACCGTGACCATAGAGAACGTGGATGGTCTGCAGCTATTTTAGAAGGAGTCGTTGCATACGGAGCACCAGATAACACAAAGGAATGCTCTTGCATACGAAACGGATTCTCGTCACGTTCGACACGGGCCAGGATTTATGCGCCCATGCTGATGATGTATGAATCCTACGTAGGCTAGACAGACTTCATCGACAGCCGAACAGGAATGGAATAACGGGTAAAACGTAAGACAAAAGACTGAATGAAGCGCGATTGCTACTTTAGGTTTGACGACCTTGACCAACAATTAATTCTGCACTTGTTGCTGTCTTGTCGACGGTTTCAGGTTTTTTTTATCTCTTTTTTTGGAGCACTACCCCAATGCAATGGGATGAAATGAGGAAGTGAGAGAAGCTGGATGCTTCTGCGTCAGATGAATTGATACAACCAGGAAGTATTGGCGAGTAACAGGTCAACGACAGTGAAAGGTAGGCAGTGTGGAAAACCAGTATCTACTGGTTGCGATAAAAAACGGAGATGAAAATTCAATGTCAAGCTCTAGGCAGATCGACAACTCGACCGATCTGATTGTAGATACACTTACCTACGATGTACACAGAGAGATATGTAATTCAAAATCGTTTTTCTTGTCAAGCTCTGTTTGATTTATCGGGTTGCCTGAAGAACATTACACTTTTGAACAACTATCCAAGGCAAAGGATAAAGGCACTGCATTTAAGTGAATGAAACTGCGAATGTCCAAAACATACCAATTAACAATATAGAATTTTATTGGTATTTTTTATGGTTTATGTTAGTTATATAGAGGTTTTGTAAATTCTTATAGATTTTGTAGTGACTTTCCTCAAGTGCAAATGGTCTTGGGTCTTCTTCTTCTTCTTTCTGGCGTTACATCCCCACTGAGACAGAGCCTTTTTCTCACCTTAGCTGAGCACTTCCACAGTTATTAACTGAGAGCTTACTATGCCAATGACCATTTTTGCATGCGTATATCGTGTAGCAGGTACGAAGATACTCTATGCCCTGTGATGTCGAGAAAATTTCCAACCAAAAAGATCCTCGACCGGTGGGATTCGAACCCAGGACCCTCAGCTTGGTCTTGATGAATAGCTGCGCGTTTACCGCTACGGCTATCTGGGCCCCATGGTCTTGGGTCATATTTGGAATTAAACACTTCTATGAGAATACTTTAGATAAGATACACGACATTGATCTTCATTTCAAATAGGAAAAATTTCTCTTACTTATCCCCATGATATTTCATATGTAACGTTGGTATTTTGTGTTGAATTGAAAGAGCATGCACAAGTGAATGTAATGTGGTAATTGTTACAGCAACTATTGTCGCAGTCGATTAAATGGTGGAGGACAAATTTACCAAAAGGATTATTTGATTATTCGATTATATGAAATATTTTGCAAGTAGCATGAACAGCCATCTCCTTTGAGACACTTTAATGTAGGTCTGGAACGCGCCTGGTTTTCAGTTGCTATTGATCTGAGTCTCCAAACTCCTCCCGAGCACTTGGAACCGATTCCAGATTACTGGATGTTGATACTCATGTGGTCGTAGGTGAACATTTTTATCTACTATTTATTTATGTTCCTGAAAGTGATATTATTTTATGTATTTTACCGAAGGGATTTGCAAATTTTAATGCATTACCTCCTCCAACTGTATCGGTCTAGAACACAATTGAGATAGATAGACGGTTTATTACTTGACCTTCTGGACTGTCTAAAAAAATAAGAGGAAAAATACAGCCCATCGCAACAATTTTGGTGTACGAGAATGTAAAAATATACAAAATTAACGCGTAAGAGATGCAGATAACTCTACGGTTAAGACGGCTCCATCAGAATAACTCATTACATGTTTGTGGTTTCGTATCATCATAGTTGTTTTTTGCGAGTTCCCGGAAGGTTCAACATTTACGAGATACAAATATCGTCCTTCAGGCATGTGCTAGAATGTTAACTTTTAAAAGCGACCATCACTCGTTTTGGTACGGTAGACATCAACGTTCAAGATCCGCAAATGGTGAAAGAAAAATGCAACTCATGCTGATATGGTTTAATGTCACCGAGAGATAGAGCTGGACGGCTAATCTAACCTTAATTACGCCGGTCGTCGTCCATTTTGGCTCCTTTCTAGTGTGACCAGTTGATGGTGAGTCTTTACAGAGGGAAATGGAAGTATTATTGAAAATGGATACACAAAGAAAAAATATTGTGTTTATGGAAATAACGTACTAAGGCTGAATTTAGAAAAACGAAATGAAATCTTTGTCATGCATGGTTGGAATTCTGACTTTTTCTGGGGGTTTGGCGTACATGTGTTGACCAAACTGATAAAAGAGGTTTATATTGAGCAATTCTCGCTAAAACCAGACCGCCATCGTTACAAATCGTTAGCATTTTGATCGCTAGTGTATGCTAAAACTAGAGGGTGATTGTTTCGGTATTCTTAAGAGGAAAATAACCATCATCGTTTTAAAAATTTTCATAACCAGTTTTTTTGCTCAATATTGAAGCAATGCTCAAGAAAATCTATCATTGCATTGCACTTGCTATCTGAAACGCGATGATAGATTTTTATGAGGATTGCTTTGAATTTGAACGAAAAAACTGGTTTTTAGTTTTTGATGATTGCTGATGATTGAATGATGGATTCTTGAGCCTTAAATTGGTGGACCTCTCTTTATGATATGATGTCAAATCAGTTACCTTGAGATTTATTTTTGAATGAGTTACAATCATTTATGAATATATTTTTGAAAATGCAATGGAAATTTTCAAAAATATATGTTTTGTTCACGTGTTTTGTATGATGTTCATTTTACCACCAATAGCTGTCCATTTGACCATGTAAAAATAAATATACATCGTTTTTTACTAACGATAAAAATATGAGAAAAATTAAATACCTTAGTCTTAATTTTTATCGCTGCTTTAGATACCATCCCTTTATTTGATGTTGTGCGATAGAACCAAACAAATTCATAGTTTTTCCATCAGAAACAAGATGATATCCTTAATGTGTTCATTTTACCACTCCTTCCCCTCAACTGAAAAACAAGTTTTCAATCGTTGTTATTTCTTCGAGTCTAGTGAAAAATAGGTGTTTTGAGTGATAAAATTTGGGGACTGGATTTTGACGCCATCTTGGTTTTATGTAGTAGTATGGGGTTTTCACCATGTTAGCATTAAACATTTTGAATTTCGAAGCTACCACTAAAAACAGGTTACACACACTATTCTTTTTTCCTGGCGTTGTATCTTTACTGGAACCGAACCTGCTTAATTAGTTATAAAAACAAATTATTAAATAGGAACTTTATTTTAGAATGCATTTTTGGTACCAGAATTATTCTTTTACATATATTTGAGTTCAATATTTAAAACGGCCGCCAAAAGTTTAGCTTCAAATGAAAGCTATATCCTTCCTCCATACGATAGCACTAAGTTTGCTTTGTGTGAGAAATGTTTTTTTCTGTTCGTGGTTTCATGAATTGAGGTTTTTAATTATACTTATTTTAATTTTTAAACATCCCTATCCTTTTTATTGTTTGAAGATCGCAGCAATCTGTGAACGCAGATGGACGTTAAAAAAGGGAAGCTGTCATATTTTTTGGGTTCGAATAGTTTATTGCAATTTCAGAGATAACTTTCCGTTCTACGGTTGAACAGAAAGTTACCGCAGCTGTCACATTACTGATGTTCACAAAGCATCATCGACCGGCTGCGATGATACCTTGGAAACCACGCTAATGTCTGTTGTTTTCTGCTAAGACAAGACGTGACAGGTCGAAGTACAAAAATGAAACCAATTCCCTGTCAAAAAAGACCACTTCTCATTGGTCGATTTGGCAAAGGCCTACTTTCACATCGTTGAGTTGGATTGCAACAGGGCACTTTGTTGCTAGCCCGGCCGTGTTGCTAGTTCGTACATTAGGGTTTTTCATCAGAACTTTAAATATTTTTCATGAAATCTTTTTGTTTCAAATCTGTTTATATTCATTGTTAAGCTTACCCCACGTGCTTCTACAATGCTAAAATAAATAAAAAATACTCAATTGAGTGCAACATAATGAACATGGTTTAAATTTTCTTGAAAAACATCTCCGGTTTTGAATATTACCCTAATATTAAAAAAGTATAGCACCCTCTATTGCACTAAATGAATGAAGCGTGCAAGATACAACCAAAATGTGAGCTTTGATTTTCTAATTTTTTCACAAGATTTGCTTAAAAAAGCTACTGGTAGCACTGGCTTTTGTATCGTCAAGGTTATCGACTGAAAAACAACCGGGCAGTCTTAGTTGAGCTGTCACGTCCTGTCCTAGGTTTTCTGTTGTTTTTCAAAGTTTTGGACTCTACCAGCCTACTTTGATTAGATAGTTCCGTTCAATGATACCATGATTTTTAAGCCTGCGGTAGAACTCTGACAGCTGCGGTAGAACTTGGCGGCTACCGCAGAACGGAAATTTTTCAAAATAACCGCAATATTTCAGCTGATATATTAGACTTTTGGCCAAAATGCCTTTATTTTTTATACAATGATGAACTAGTAACTAGTGAAAGTGAAGTTAAATGTGTATCATTTTGAACGCAGATCTCCGGTTGTTGTACATCGAAGAGCTGGAGGAATCTGTAAGCAGTTAATTTTGATTTACGAGAGTTGAAGCAAGTGCCCTCCTATCTTCATAGAAGGGAAATATTTGGATTTGCTACAAACGAAGACGTGAAGATGTTAAACATAAATTTGGTGAGATAGTTCCTTTTAAATACTTTTTGTAGGTTTTCATGTCTTACAAAACTAACCGTGCCAAAATCGAACGATCTTTTCTGTAGAGCATTATTACCAAACCATTATAGTGAATTGAATAAGAAAGTCATCCTAAGACTTTAATTTTGACCAAATTGTAGAAATTGTAAATAATAAATGCCGAAATCTACAAATTTTGGAAAACCTTTCGATTTTGGCACGTTGCAAAAACCGAATGTTGCTAAAATCGAAGATGTTTCCGAGGGGCACTGTGTCGAAATAAGTTTCACTGCTGAGGCTGTAGTTTGTTCTTGCCAGAGCGCTATTATTCTGGTTCATTCTTCATGGTAAGCTTCAATTTTGTTTCTCTGCCTATGTTTGAATGCTTTGTCCCTGTATTTTCCATACCATATATTGCATAACGAGAAGGGGATATTTTTCTTTTCGTTTAGGGAACATGCTCTAGGAATATTTGAAAGATTTTCTTGGGAAATTCCTTGAAAATCACAGGGTTCTGAGAAATTCTCGCACACTTCCAAAAAATGTTTATAGAAAAAAAGCTCTACATACCTGGAATATCTGAAGAAGATTCTGGGAAAGTACCGAAAATAATTTGTAAAGCAGTATTTAAAGAGTATTTTGGATTTATACTTTGAAAATCTTTGAAACATTCCTGGAATAATTCCTGTAGAAGACAATAAATCTTCGAGATGTTTAGTAGAATACCTACAAGTAGATGATTTCCAGTCAAGACTAGTACACGACACTGAAGACGGCCTTACAGTTGAGGTCGAAATACGCGTATTTGTCAAAGGATACACACTCTAGTGGAATTTGATGGTAAAGTACTAAATTCTGTTTTTCTTGTAGAAATTCTTGAAAAATCCTTGAAAAATTTCCTGGTAGTGTTTTCAAAGAAATCTCCAGAGTGTCTATAGAAATTCCGTAGAGGAACCTATGAAAGATTACACTGTGGAACAAGCACCAAAACGCCACTATTTATTAAATTAGAGGTTTATGAGCCTATTACCGTTTTCAAAAATGTCATAGCACGTCTGAATTTTGAGATATTGACTGAGCAGTCTCGCCAACCAGAGGAGATGCAGATGAAGAAGAAGAAGAAGAAAAAGAAGAAAAAGAGATATTTACTGTTGAAATGCATTATTTATCTATTTCAGGCAACTTGCAAAAAAGTTTGCCAACTTGTACGATGATTTTTGTGTTTAAGGTGAAGATGCATCGAAGTCAAACTTCAAAATTTTCAAGAGCACAAATCTCGAGAACCGAACACCCATTTGAGCTGAAAACTTAATCGATTGGCCACCAGCTAGTGAGCAATCGATTAAGTTTTCAACTTAAGTCTAAGTAGCCCGTCATTCGATTTGGCAACAATGTTGACTTTTCAGCTTGCATTTCAAAGTGATAAAACTCAGTCTTGATAGTTAATATTGACTAGAAAAAGTATCACTGTACGCGCCAACATGCATAAAGTATGCTGATACTTTTTCAGCTGTGTCAGTGCAAAACCAACTGATTTTCTTTGATTCGAAATCGTTAGATGAACTACCAACAATCATCGACGACGCGTACAAATTTAAATGACGGCCTACTTCGCCTTAAACGGATGTTTGGTTCTCAAGACTTGTGCTCTTGAAAATTTGAGCTTTGGCTTCGATTCATCTTCCCCTTAATTTGATCAATTTTTAAAGCATGTTCTCAGATGAATTATGTGAAACTGCTCGTAAAATAGTAAGATGAGAAACGTGCTTAGATCTGATGGGCTTCAACACCGTATATAAGAATAATTATATGAGATGGTGAAGAGAATTACAGTCAACTCTCCCTAACTCGATATTGAAGGGACCATAGAGTAAGGGATACAGAACACAAATCCAGTGCAACTGCAATTCAAGGGACCATCGTGTTAGCCATGAAAATCAACTTTTACTATGGTTCTCTAACTCAATATCGAGATACGGAATATCGAGTAATGGAGAGTTAACTGTATAAAAGCGGATTTTATTATTGTACATTTAAATTTCGCTCAAATTGCATTATCCTTTGACAGAAACGCGTATTCCGACTACCACTTGTAGCGTTCTTCAGTGTCACTTGTATCCAGTATCCAATGGATACGAATAACTGACACTAAAGTAAACTACAAGTGGTAGTTGAAATTCTATAATTCTCTTCATTGAGACTTTACTCAGAGAGTTGGAATACGCAAAAGATATGCGAAATGATGTCAATTCATTTTTATGTGAAGATCATAAAACTTAATATGACAACAGTAGAAGAAGTTCCAAAGATCTATTGGAACCAAACACCGAGTGTCCGAAAACAGTCAGATACACTTTATAATTCATGACACTATATTTAATCACCTACATCATGACACTATATTTAATCCCCTATAGACTCTACGAGAAACGATATCTGGTGACCATGTTTCCTAAATGACCACAATAGTTTCCAAACTGAAACAGGTGATATTTTCTATCGAATAGATCAAAGATTTTTGAAATTTTTTGATGGCGTTTCTTACATTTTTTCCATAATTTTCATTCTGAAATACCCTAGGTACCCGAACAAATTTGGGCCTAAATCTAAAATCATCAACGAATCCCAAAATTTTATTGCCCGAATAAAAAAAAACTCATTTGTGATTCTTTCTGAAAATTTCATCAAAATCGATCAAACGATGGCGAAGTTACATAATTTTGAAACTTTGATGTCGGCACCCATTTTAACTATGGAAATAGTTAATTGGCAAAAATAGTCAATTGGCGAAGAAAGCTCAGCACTAAGCTGAGATGCATACTCTGTCCCAGTTTGGTTGTTGTGCACGAAAGAATAACCAGACGGTCATTTTCGTATAGTTTTTGAAGCCTGTTTCTCTTACGGACAAGACATTGCAATATATAATATATCGTTTCCATTGAAAATGAGGTAAAGTGACCTTTAATAGGTCAAACCCGTACGAAAAAATAACGTGCAGTGAACACTCACCTCACTATCGTTTGGCCCATGAAAAAATCTTTCTTTCGCGGTGAAAAGATCGATTTTATTCCAGCGGAAACCAGATATAATAATGTATGAATATATCATTTCCATTGAAAATAGGGTAAAATGACCTTTAATAGGTCAAGACCGTACGAAAAAATAACGTGCAATGAACACTTACCTGACTTTAGTTTTGCTCATGAAAAGGTCCTTCTTTTGCGGCAAAAAGATCGATTTTATTCCAGCGGAATCCAGAGATATTGAATTATGAATATATTATTTCTACTGAAAATGAGGTAAAGTGACCTTTAATATGTTAAAACCGTACGAAAAAATAACGTGCAGTGAACACTTACCTGACTATAGTTTTGCCTATGAAAAAGTCCTTCTTTTGCGGTGAAAAGATCGATTTTATTCCAGCGGAAACCACATATATTAATATATGAATATATCATTTCGATTGAAAATAGGGTTTAATGACCTTTAATAGGTCAAAACCGTACGAAAAAGTTACGTGCAGTGAACACTTACCTGACTATAGTTTTGCTCATGAAAAAGTCCTTCTTTTGCGGTAAAAAAATCGATTTTATTCCATCGGAATCCAGAGATATTGAATTATGAATATATCACTTCTACAGAAAATGAGGTAAAGTGACCTTTAATAGATCGAAACCGTACGAAAAAATAACGTGCAGTGAACACTCACCTCACTATCGTTTAGCCCATGAAAAAATCTTTCTTTTGCGGTAAAAAGATTGATTTTATTCCAGCGGCATCCAGAGATATTGAATTTAAAGACATTTTTTTGCAAAAAAGCCCACTGTGCATTGCTTCAATATTGCGTACTTGTGTAGAAGTTTAAATTAAAAGTATTGGTTACCCTAGAAAAAGCGCGTGATGATACATAATTTCACCATTATTCTTCGGTGCCGGTGGGGTTTTATGGCGATTTGGTTTAATTACTCCTACAAGTGCGTCACCATTTTACCTAGTTCGCTTTCAGTCCATGCCGACCGGCGGTGGAGCGCCATGGATGAACCTTTCTGCCAGTTAGCAGGAACGATGCAATGGACGATGGTTGTTTCCTAACGTAGTTATGCTGTCAAAGTTCGCGTACGGTTCGGTTGCGGTTGCGGACTCTATGATGGGACGACTCTAAGACCCCTAAGTCAAACAGTTCGGTGCCGAACCGAACTAAAAACTAACTAACTACGTCGGTCAATTATGTAAATGCTCCGGTCTGTGAACTGGTTGCGATGAGTGAGTGTAGGATGTTGAATAAACTGCAGTAGGTACCCGATGAGGAACGAGTAACTCGCACCTTTCTATGCATACCAAACTTTGATATTATACCATAATACCTAAGTCCAATTTGGTATTATTTTTGTATTGAAAGTATGATTTAAAACAATTTAAAATACCTCATTGAGGTTTTATAAGCCACTAAGGACTGTTTCCAGTATTGAACTACTATTGAAAAATTTCAAATCTGTATGAAAATCAATCATGTAAAATTTGGGTGTTACATTATCTGATCCAATGTTCAGTTCGGTATTTGTAGAATATGCATGAGATATTGTATGGGGCCTGCCTTCCTTAGCCGAGTGGTTAGAGCCCGCGACATGCTGAATGCGCCTGGGTACGATTCTCGGTCAGTCCAAAATATTTTCGTAACGGAAATTTCCATTACATCTCTGGGCATAAAGTATCATCGTACCTGCCACACGATATACGAATGCGAACATGGCAATTTTGACAAAAAAAAGCTCTCAGTTAATAACTGTGGAAGTACGAATTGAACACTAAGCTGAGAAGCAGGCTCTATCCCAGTGAGGACGTAATGTTAAGAAGAAGAAGATTGTTTATTATTGGTATTTTATCACTCATGTAGGGCTGTTTTATACTTTGTTCACATGGTATGTGTTTGAAAATCATCTGGTATGGAATACCCTAGCATGATATTCTGCAGCAATTGTCTTCTGCTCGGGCTGCCACGCGCATTTGTCGAGGATAAGTGGATCTGATGTGGTTATAATAAGTTTATTTGGCTTTCATGCATATTCGTGACGTTTTTTTCATGTGCTGTCTTCGTAGACGACTTTTTTAACTGCAGTGGGAATAAATTCTGCGAAATCAAGTCTCTTTACCGTCAATGTCGTTTGTGCTATACGTTCCAGTCCAAGCTAATCAAGACTGTGAACCCTTTGGGGTTGAATAGTTTATTACGTTTTCGCCGAATTCATATTTCAAAACGTTCTCTAGTAGCGTAGAATGGGATAGCTTTGATAATGCGGGTACTTGCATAATGTGGGTTCAAGAAAAACTTCTGTTAATCAGCCATAGCTATTTTCTTTGGAATAAAGATCATTTGAAGCACTACAATTGTACCTGTACTTTGTTTTAAATATAAAACGAAAATATTTAGAACAAATTGCAGAAATATTCGGATTTCTTCCTAAAAACAATCAAAGTTATCCCGTTTTACGGTACTAAATTTTCCATACTTCTCATGTGCTACATGCTCTTGCTAAAATATTGTGCACGTGTACCCAGGTAGATGTCACAAAATTAGCCTTTTAAGTTGTTTAATATCGTTGCTATATAGTTGCGTTGTTTGTTCTTTCCCTGGTGATTTTCAGATACCTTCCACACCCGGATCGTCGTTGGCGGTCGAGGTTCAGTGCACAATAATTGCCGCAAACGGTTGGCGGCGCCATTGTCGGCCCGATGACGTGACATGGTCGTGGACGTCATCGAATCTGCTGCTGCCAAGCTGCCCGGTCATCATCGTTATTAAGGGGAAAAGGCGGGAAGAACGTCTCTGGAGAGGCTAGAGTGATAATAGCAGTAGCATCCAACCATCCAACCAGACATGTGTCTCTTATTGAGTATTAGCAAACATCGTCAGCTCCGGGTTGCAGTTCCTGTGTATTTCGTGTAGTTAATTAGTCTATCAGATTTGAAGGGGTAAGATACTTTGTTTATTCAATTTGTATTGCATAATGCTGAAGAGGTCGATTACGTGTTGAATAATCTTAATCAATAGTCGCAATTGAATTATGATGATTGATATTGGGAGCACTACTGTTGCTTTGCTAATTGATTCTGAATAATTGATTGTTCGATTGCTAATAGATTGGATATTGATTAGAATAAGGTTGCGGTATAGCAACTAGCTGAAGAGCAAACAATTTTCGATATATACATAACTGTGAACTTGGGGCCTTCCTTAGCCGAGTGGTTAGAGTCCGCGGCTACAAAGCAAAGCCATGCTGAAGGTGTCTGGGTTCAACTTCCGGTCGGTCCAGGATCTTTTCGTAATGGAAATTTCCTTGACTTCCCTGGGCATAGATGCCGTTAAGTCACCAGTCACCGTGTGGCCTCCATTCACCGTGCACGTATACAAATTTCTACAGAATATTCATACAATTATCACAAATTATTCTTTTGTCAGCAAAATAAGATAAAACTGATGAAATGAAGTAGTTTTTGTCACAAAGCAATTTGAAAAACCTAGTTAATGTGGTCAAAATCATGTGAATTCTGTTTGATAATGAGATTTTTCAACACTCTTAGTAGAAACGCCAAAAAATCTCATATTTCATTTTAACGATAGAGTATGAAATTTTTCAAAATTTCAACATGTTTTCACTGTGGATACTATGAGTAAGATGTATTTCATCGTATGAGCAATGAGATTTTATGCAAATTAGATTTTTTTATTTTGTTTCAGTTGAAACCCAAATGCACGGTGAATGGACCCTTTCCAATATATATGGTTCCTATTACCGTGCATTAGTGTAAAAGGCATGAATTTATTCGGTAATATTAGATTTATTGTTATGTCGTCATTAAACTACTTCATATTTAGTTTTTGAGTGAATATGGAATGGTTTGGAAAATACAGACAAACCTCTTATAACGATTTTAATAAAAACTAATTATTTAGCCAATTTTTGAACTTTTTATATTTTTTATTATAAATGAAGATTTGAATACTCTTAAAAATGAGTGCGCACACTACTAGCAACATAGTTGCTCCATGAACAACGTTTCTTCAAGATACAAAATTAAATCATGACGAAAACTATACGCACGGTGAATGGTGCACTAGTGTGCACGGTAAATGGTGACATAGAACGGTACGAAGCGACCTTAACATGACATTTTCAAACATAATTTTTGAATATTTTTTTGTTATGCATCACTAGTTTTAGATTTTTCCCTGAATTATTATATAAGTGCACGCTACGTAGTGGTATTCTAGCACGCTTTGAATAATTTGGAAAAGTTATATAATTTTTTGAAGTTCAAATTTTTCTTAAATGCACGGTGAATGGTAGCTTGACGGTATACGAATGCGAAAATGGCAACTTTGGCAAAGGACGCTCTCAATTAAGAACTGTGAAAGTGCTCATTGAACACTAAGCTGAGAAGCAGGCTCTATACCAGTGAGGACGTAATACCTAGAAGAGAGAGAGAGAAGGGGGGAGAGAGAGAGAGATAACTGTGAATGACGCTCATTTTATGATAATTCCCAAGAAGCCATAGGTAAGCCGTTGTTTCTAAGCAAATTAATGAATGAGCAGCTAAACCATTACCCTTGTTATATAGAGAATATGATGAAAGCGTTGCTCAATAACGGTTAAATCTTTCAATATACTCTACAATTTTAAGTTCTAATACTTAACCAATTGAAAAATAAGTGTGAGGGAGAAACAACGAGTCTGAAGTTTGTGTGGAGAAAATCAATGTTATCAACACAGACTGTCTGTGTTATCAATGTAAAAGTCTTCCACTTAAGTTTTCGGCCATAGGTGGCGCTAAAGTCTCTTTTCTATTGATTGGGCATCTTCAATTCAGCCGACAATGTAAATTGAGCACTTATTTCCTCGATATTCCCATATAAAATTTGTTGCCTTCCGTGTTCATGGGTCTGTCTCGTTGCGTAGCGGTAATGCTTCCTTCTAGCGAATTGAGAGTCGTGAATTCGATCCATCCCAACCGAAAAGACGTGCAACTTTTTTTTTGCAATTTAAAAATTGAAGTTAGATTCAATTTGTCCATTTAATCCAATTGCAAAGCATATGTAATGACTAAATTTTTGGTAGTTGTTAAAATGACCACTCGGCTGGATAGTCGCAAATACGATAATTCATAATAAAAAAAATATTCGAGTCATCCTTATTAACACTTTAGCTTTTTCCCTCACTAACATGTTAAATTGAGTATGTATAATGTATGTAGTATGCAAGAAATAATGTGTGTGTCAACACACTAAAAAACATATCACATTGGCAGAATCTGACGTAATGAACTATGCCGCAAATTTAAATTTGTTTTTAATTTTACGGCATATGAGAAATAAGTGCGATTATCAACATTCTCAAATTAGTGTTCGAGCATTTTCGACACATTCTTGTATTATTCAAATGCTGAGCTCATTTTTGAGGCATTATTCTTGTAAATTTACCAGATCGGTGATACAAACAAGTTAGCGCAGGTTATCTCAAGCATTATCCATGTTTTGCAGTCAAGTGAAATTATTGCATTCCTCGTATTCGAATTATTGCTTTCGTTTTTAGAGTTTTTCCGAATTATCTTTAAAGTTGAATTGATGATTTTGGTAAATGTGGTGCAATGACAGATATGTGTTTGGCATGAATAAGTGGTTGAAGAATACCTTCGGAACCAACAGAGCTCAACACCATTGTAATATGATATGTTTTAATCATAGTTTTGGCCAATCGAGGGAAGGGTGTTTGAATGAAATAAAAATGCCTTGGTGTGAAGTGATTTAGAAGCTAGAAATATTGTCATATAATATAGTTTTCTCACACTGTACACATGATATCTAGCATGGAATTAATGCAATGTTTTCGCAAAGGTATTCTTCATCAGTGCTGAAAATGTTTGTATCACGAAGCACCTCACGAATGTAAACCAAAGCAAAACAAATATGACAGACTCGTGAACAGGCTTGGTGATTTAGTTCGCACCTAGCTCGGGCGAACATACCAAAAGAAATTACGAAAAGTTCGCGATCATTTAGTCATGAATCAATATGATGCATTAATGCGATATATCATTAATAGTTTATGTTTTCTAGGTTAGAATTTAAATGTATGAAATATGGAATAATGAAACGATAATCACAGAAATGTGCTTTGCATCATGAGATAGGTCATATTTGTAAAAATAACTACAAGGAAATGGGTCACGCTGATCACTGTTTTTTTCTTCTCTTTATCATCATCAACATACCAACTGAGGAAGAGCCTTTTTCCAGCTTACTCATTCGACTCGTCTCAACTCACACGCCGCGCAGAATGAGCAGAAAACATTTTCGCAGTTATCAACTGAAGGTTTTTTTTGTCATGGTACATTTGATTTTATACATTTGACACGCGATTAGCGATTAAATGTGGGGTTATGTTGCAAGAGTTTTGCAAGCTTAAATGAATATTTATGGTTTCCTGTACTTTGTATTATCAAAATCTATTCTCTAAAATAATTGTGGTGATTTTTCATCTAAAGTTATCACTGCCAACTTCGACTGGGATGCTGTAATCGCCATTATATAACAGTGCTACCTTTCTCCTTTCAGCTCTGCGTTAGATCATGAATAGGCTAGCACTAAACTAAACTAAAGTGTTTTGTTCAGTAAATCAATATTGAATAGGTTTATCAAAAACACAAAAGTGTACAAACTCTAGAACAAGCATAAACAAATTAGAACTTTTTGGTTAGAATTTCTTTTGCTAAGTTGTATGAAAAAGCGTATGGCAGTTGGTATAAGCTCATAACACTAACATAACGAAAATTTAACCCTGAGGCTATTTAAAACATTTAATTGCTTCAAAATGAGTTTTAAGTTTAAGTATTTAAAAAAAAATGATTTTTTTTTTGTTGATAAAAACGGAATAATTTGTTGACGAAATCGGAACGTGATAAAAACGGAATATAACTGTATATATGAAACTTATTTGATTTTGATTTAAGGGCGTTTCAAGTTCTTTCATAAGGGTGCCTTGAGGTTTTACACAAATGCTTGGAAACCGATTTTGGCCCATAGCGGGGCAAAAGTTTATGTCACAAAAAAAAAAAATGCAAATTGCCTAAAATCCACATTATACCACCCATTAGTGAAATATGCCTGATTGTGCCTAAAAATCACCTAAACATTACAATTAACCTTGTTTTAGTTATTTTTTCTATTAAATTCTAGTGTGTTTTTATCTGCAAACATAAATTCATGGCTAGTATAAGGTATTCTTGTCATAAAAGTATCGATATTTTGTGTTTCAGTCAACGAACTTTTGCTTCGAACTTTCGAACTCATTGATCCACCGGTAGAACAAAAGTTCGTTTAAGAAAATTATTTTTTAAATAGTTATAACTAAATATGGATGAATATTTTACATAAGTTTTTTACTCAAAATTGTTGGTTCAAGGTTCACAGTGTGGAATTATTTTTTTCTCAACGGCTATGGTTTTTTTCGGAAAGAATTGATTATTCCACTAGGATTGAACTTATGGGTGTCCGGCCATTTGGCCGAATGCCGTTTGGCCGAAAGCCATTTGGCCGAATGCCATTTGACCGAAAGGGTCATTTGGCCGAATGTCGTTTGGCCGAATCATGAACAAAAAAATCAAATTGCTACAACGCCGATGTGTAGGATTTACAAGTGTGACCCAATAAATGATAAGCTAATTGATTTGTTGATTTTCATGATGTGACGGGAAGTCATGTTTGCCACAATATAAGAGCTCCAAGAGAATGATAACATCAATCCTTTAATTCCGGACGAAGTTGTGAACTCCACACTTCACGTCAAGACATTGAGGTGAAGATTGATTTGCCACTGGATAAACAACGGTGTAATAAGGTTTCAAGTGTTTTAAATGATCTCATCAGATTTTTTTCCTTCTTTTAAACATAGGCTATTGTTTCTAGTTATACTGGTTTCATTACTATCTGCAATATTTAAGCTTATATTTTAATTGGGAATTTTTCCTTCTTCAAATCATCGGCAATTCTTTGTAGTTGTACTGGTTAAATGATTATATGCATTGCACTTGTTTAAATTTTCATAAGAGATTTTTCCTTCTTTTGATCATAGGCTGTTCTTTCAAGAGAGAAATATTTTTCATAGTTATTGTAATTAAAGCTTATAATACATTTTATTCAAAACATTTTTTTTAGCTCAAGGGTAATTTAGATGAGATGTAATTTTCCTCCTAGATTAAGATTACAACATGAGAACTGAAGACTGCACCTTTGCTTGAGTATAGCAATAAACGACACGGTGAACACTAACGTCAAAGAAGCACACTGTTTCTCCGTTGTGAAAAGAAGAAGCCAAGACTTGTAGATATCAGAACTCACGGTGTACTATATTAAGAAGGTGATATATTCCGAAAACTGACAGCTACTTGACGACGTCATTCCTATCCAACTCAAACAAATTTGCGATAAAAATGATCTAGTGCTCCGGAAGGTATATGGTACGATAGGAGTGACGTCACATGTTCACAATCAAACTTGATATTTACATCAGTAAAGAGCCTGCCTTGTTAATTTTTATGCCGTGGTCAGAACTATGACTATGAGGGATCGAAGCAAGCCAATCCAGCAGAAGGACGAATAAATTTTAAACTGTTTTAGTTACTGTCAAAAACTAACTACAAACGCGATGCCAAAACATCCGCTGGTGGCTATTAACGCTAGCGTAGAATTGAACAACAGCCTGCATTTAGGATGTTCTTCTTTCAGCTCTGTCTGTTTCTTCAACTAACACTAAAAAGCTTATCCTTTTTTATGAAAGCTGAGTAAGTTCTTTGAAATTCATTATAAATCCATGCTAACTGTAGTTCACTTCGGTTTTCAATTTCGGCCAAACGGCATTCGGCCAAATGGCGTTCGGTCAAATGACCCTTTCGGCCAAATGGCGTTCGGCCAAACGGCATTCGGCCAAATGGCATTCAGAATACTGTTCAAGATATTATAAGGATCTGCCCATAATTCTGTCAAAAAATTATCTGAGATGATGTGAAAAAATCTGCTTAGGATTTGGTGAGAACCTGAGAGAGAGAAGACAGCTCACTGACAACTGGCTTGTTTTCTTGGCTTCTTTGATTTCTTCTTCTCATGTTTGGGTTGCGCACAATGGTTCGGAGAGCACAAACTGGGCCAAAACTATTTCTTATCAAAAAGATCATAAAATTAAACAATTTCAATAGCAATTGGAGTCTAATCGACAATATTTAAATAATCAACGATTCTATATGCGAGAGCACAGAAAAACAACATGAATATTCAATCACATCCAGTTTAAGTTTGATCAAATTTTGACGGTTTTTCACGCACTGCCCTTCGAATGTGCGGTTTTCCAGTGACAGTGGATGACAGGTTCCCTAGACTTTTCGGAGCTCGGAATCTAAGCCAGCTGTCTCCTCTCTCTCAGGTGAGAACCAGTCAGAATCTTGTTTATGATACACTGGGATTGTGGTGGACCAATGTAGTCTTTAAACAACAACTTATTTTACAGTTTGATAGGAAAGCTGTTTTGTATTTATTTGTCTTTGAAAAAGCTGTGTGTTTTAAAAATATCGAAATTGAAAAAGTCAATTGAGAATAAAGTATTGAAATTGTAATATAAAATTAGACTTGGAATGTTCTACCTTCTAGTTAGTACCCAGACAACCAGAAATCGCATGAAAGTTCACGTTATAACTCGTTTATTCATACTAATTACATCAAACTCGCAAAACACCGTGGATAAACTCGTCAGATTGATGAGTTTCCTCGCTTAAAGCACTTTTTTTCTGAGTTCATTTGTACATTTTGCTTCGTCCCGTACACTCGTACAAAGTAAATCGAATCAATCCGTAGCAGCTGTCAAATCAACATTTATTATCATATGTTAAGTCGCATAAGATTACAAGTTAGTTCGGTAGAATATGTATACACTCGCAATGTATGTTATTATTCGTCACATAATAGATGCACGCATATCGCCTCCACTTTTGTACGTAGAAGGCCTTTTCGCGACATATTATAAGTGAAATTTTGCACATACAAAGCCTCCAGGTGATTTCGTTATACGTACATTTTGGTTGTCTGGGTATAATAGCCAAGGAGCCAAAATGACTACATGAATCGATATTAAGGTTAGGATTACATGACGAAGAATAATTTCCCTTAAATGCGCTACCCCAAAAGCGTCGAACCGTAATGATAATAAATAAATTTTCAAACTGTTAGGTGGAATACCTGTTAGTAAATGAAAACCGAATGTATTACCATACCCTTTAATTCCACAATAATTTGTATCCTTTGACAGATACGCGTGTTTCGACCTCAACTGTAAGGCCGTCTTCAGTGTCGTTAACTCGACTTCCTCTAGTACACGACACTGAAGACGGGCTTACAGTTGAGGTCGAAATACGCGTATCTGTCAAACGATACAAACTCTAGTGGAATTGAAAGAGTACTAGATTCGGTTTTCATTCATTTATTGAATCATTGTTTGAAGAACATACGAATGCAATCGGATACAATGCTCACCATACCCACCAATCTCCGACGCACGAGTTAAATCATTCTAATTGCACTCTAGGATGATATCAATCGTAGAATTCGCAAGTATTCCTGTAACTATTCTGCAACTTCATTGTTGTTTCAACCAGGGTGGCTTGTTCCTTCCCAGTTGGCACACAGCAGATGAGGGGGTTCCCACGGCAGTATAGGTACGTAGTACCGGGCTCGATTGAATAATCTCTAACACACGCGACCGTTGAATCGGAAATAAGCTGGATTGCAATGCATTCGGTGAGAAGTTTTACCTGATGGCTGCCTATGATACCGTAATTGGTTACGGCATATCTGCACCGCAAAAAATAAATTTAAATCCTGCCTGAAATGCGAACAGATTATTTCTTTCGATAAAAATGACAAGAACACATTTTCGAGTAAAAGTAAACTTGTGGTGAAATGACCAAGAGGTATCAAACGTGGCTGTAGCTCTCTATACCAGGGTTTGATTCCCACTCGAAATTTTACATTTTTTGTTTCGATAAATTGTCGAATTGGTTCCATCAATTGAATAATCGATTTTTGCTGCCGCTGATTGATATTTCACGTTTAAAAGATATAACATTTATACAATTACTGTGCTTCATAATTCTGACCGGACTGATGCACGAGTTGAAATTGAAATCCCAAAATCATGATTATGACTCATGATATTTTGATTCTAGTGTATTTTCAGCTTATGAAAATACAACCATAATTCAGAATGCTATAACGCAACACATGTATATTTCTTTTTTGATGCTGATTGCTTGGAAACATGACTCAAATGTATGAACTCATGACTCGCGCATTCCTTTATGATCTAGGGTAGGTGAACCATTACGCTTATGAAGAATCATGATCATCACTCCAGATATCATGATTTGTCATCATTATACCATGACTTAACAAATACATGAATTTAATTACTCATAAACAAAAATTAAAGCATCAGATGTTTATCTGTACAGCTTAAACGACGTGATATTCCAATTTAATTTTTGATGTGTATCTATGCATCTAACTGTGCATCAAAATCGCGCAGAGTAACGTGAGTGAGCGGATGAATTGATTCGTTATCGTTACACTGGTGACTGTGCAAAGAATTGATCGAACATCAGACACAATCGAGCAGAACCGGGTTAAAGTTCATTTCAATTTTGCACCCCGATTGAGCGTCACATAGCTGCCATGGACGAGTAGTCACTTATCAGATGTGTGTGCCGCAGCACGAAACCCACTGCTGGAGATAATCTTGATAACTAATTCCAGTCACGCTTTCGGAAGCCCACGCGTTCGGTTGTGTCTGTATGAACGTTGCAAGTTGATAGAATGCGCTTCCTCACATCGGGAATCAAATAAATACAACTCTCCTGCCAATATAGTAATAACAACATACAGAGATAGCTTGATGTAAGATAACTTTGTCTGTGAGATAACTTTTTGCTTCAGAAACTTATCTAATCGGAACTTATCTTATATCGAAGTATTGTTCTGAGGCGACTTTTTATGCTGCTGTGTGAATTTGTCAAGGACTGAGAGAATCATCATTCGATGCTGTAAAACATTCTAAGCAACTGAAGTTGCGTTTTGAAACATACATTTTTATGTAGCGCGAGCCCTAGATACTTAACTTCATCTGACCAATTTATTGGAACTCCTCTCATCATGACAACATGTCTTCATGAAGGTTTCAAATAAAGAGCTTTTGGTTTATGTGGCAATAGTATAAGCTGAGTTTTGGAAGCATTAGGAGAAATTATCTATTTTTGCAAGTAGAAAGAAATCTATCCAAACTTTTCTGCAATCTACTATAGATGACATGCAGGAATTGTCCTTGGCTGAGAGGTCTCTGTCATCCGCAAACAAAGATTTTTGTTACGTGTCTGAGGTAACACAGGTAGGTCAAATGTGAAAATATTGCACAATATTCGTCTCAGAATACTATATTAAGGAACACCAGCTCTTACAGGAAAATAGATAGAGTACTGGAGTTCTAACAATTAACCAAAAGTGAACGATTTGACAGAAACCTAGAATTATTATATCAATAATAAAAAAAAAATAAAAGTTTTTTTTGCCAAACATTGTCGAATTCTTTATCTATGTCTGGAAGAGCAAGACCAGTGGACTGCCTTTCAATTTGTTGAAACGAACTAAATTTTTACACGTAAAAGATCTAAAAGAGTTGTCGAGTTGTCATACTATCTGTATCAGTATTCCATTTCCAATTCCTATACCAACAAATGACAATAGTTCGTGAATCGAAATAGCTCGTCTGAAAGACTTCGCAATTGTGCAATAGCACAGAATAAACAACTACACTCCACAATATCAATTACTGGTAATAACTTTCCCAACGACCATCGGGAAACCGGCATAATTTAGTCTTCCGGGTTGGTAACCGGTAAACAGTGGAACAATGTTCCAACAAGGTGGTCATAATCACGACTTTCTGTTCTGCTAACTCTGAAATTGTTCAGGTTAATTATCAGTTCTGAAAAAAATCCTGTAAGAGCTGGTATTCCTTCAGGCAGCCATGTGGGACCAGAATTGTAAATTATATTCACAACTGACTTAAATGAGTTACTCCACGGATGTCAGAAATCTTTGTTTATGGATGACACTGGCCTCTCTGCCAAAGGACGACCGCAGAAAAAGATATTGCTTCTTCATACTTGCAAAGATGCTTTACCAGGAAGAGCGTTATGTAATGCTGTTAAATGTGTACTAATGTGTACAATGAAATTATTATTTAAAACACAGTCCAGTGCGCTTCCATTTCATGTTCCCAAGAATACAAAGCCCATACCGTTCCCGTTCTCGTCCATATCTATTGCGTGGATTATTGCCCTATAAGCGTGAAACGGGTCCAAGTGATATCCCGCCAATGATGATGGATAGAGAGGCGCCTACCTATCCTCGTACATCAATTGGTGACCGACGGATGATAATCGATAAGAGGCTATGGACAGCGGTTATATTCGATTCACGTGACGGTTGAGCGGTAATTGCTCGGTGGATCATCAATGGGGTAATCGAAATTCATTGGCTAAGTTTGCGAAAGTGGTTTTGTTGAATTGATACGAGGTTAGTATTGTTTTCGACGCAAAACCATCAATTATATATGTTACCAGGGAGTTAGTCGTTAATTCTGAAGTATTTTAGTCCTTGACTTACCAATGCGAACATGCTTAATTGGAAAAGAAAGCTCTTAGTAACAGCATTCATTTGATAATAAAACCATGTTTTACAGTAATGTTTTTTTATTTTACACCTTTCGCGCCTCTTATATGGTTGTAAACCCAGATGTACTCAGAAACGTCATGTTAGAAAATAGGTGACACTTATAAGTTTCCACCAATTTCTTTTTGTTCAGTGATAATGTCAAATAAACTGTATGGGAGAAATACATTTGATGCATTGCATGAGCATGAGCATAAGCATGATTGACCGCCCGCAGTTGCTATTCCGTTATTGCAAGAACAGCCGTACTTACACAGAGAACGAACAGACGCTACTCAGGATCAGTAGCATCCTCAATGTGTATGTACTGGTGCTCTCATTATTATAACAAACAATACCGGCGCCGGCTGCGTCCGAATGCAGGTCAATTTTGGGATGAGAGGAAAATGTTGACGTGTTCCTTGCTTTATGAACGCCGAGGAGTCCTCTGCACTTCCACAAGAAAACACTGGGAATTTGGATATGGGAAAGGATTCGCTTTGGTAAACGATATAGATGTAACACCCGCAAAACGCGAACCGGACACGATTGATCCGAATTCTGTCGCTCGCCCAGAAAGGAGCATGCAACAGATTAGATGGATTAAACTCTACTCTGAGAGAAATACATTTGATGCATTATATATTAAGTCTTAAGTTTCTCAAAAAGTCTTCAGGATGCTCTTCATTCTCAAGTGACTATTTCAGTTTTATGACAGACTACGATCTCTTATTATCACAATATCTTTTAATGCAGCTTAGGAACTTATCCATTTTAATAACTTCAATAAACTGTTTAGCTCCATTGAACCCGAAGAAGTCTGCGCTCAGACATACTGGACCAAGAGATTTTTAAAGGTTTCAGGAGAATGTAGACTAAGAAGAAGAAGAATGTACACTGAGCATTCGATAAATCAATATAACAGCATTGTTCACTGTAATAATGAAACATTAGGGCAGTTCAAAACTTAAAAATGTTTAAAAATCCAAGCTCCCATATCTTCCTTACCATCCTTACCATAAAAATAGCGTTGCTGACGGTTCAATTCCCGGTCGGTCAACAAAATTTTGCTTGCTGGCTCGATAAGAACGGAATCCTGCTCGCAAACGAATTCTTCGAACGGTACTGCGAGCAGCAGCGTATTTTTGTGCGATTTCATTATCTGATAGTCCAGGGTTTGCTCTGACGGCTCTCAACACCTTCTGGTTCAGCTTGCGGTAATGTTCCACTACGACACTTTCGCTCGAGGCACTCTTTCGCTCCCTGAAACGTTTGAGCACATCATACACGATTGATTTGGCGAATTTCAAAGTTTTTGTGCTTTTTATTGCGGATCACGTTGGATTATCAACGTGGGTGTGGAGATTTTTTCTCTCCTCTCGGCATCCATCTGGAATAACTTTTGACGCACTGCACGAAACCGTGAAATTTATACTACAGAAAGTGGACGCCTACGTCAACAAACCGCTGTAAAAGAATTTTTGCAGTTGTCATTTTCCGTGCCGCTGCAACACAATAAGTGATTCTGGATTCTGTCTGGACAGAACTTTAATTTTACATGGATTTGATATAAGTAATGATAATAATAACAATAATTGAATTATGAACGAAAAAAATCTCTCCAAAAATGTTTTTTTTCGAGAGCTTCTTTATTTCCAACCGTTCTGCCGTCTGATTCAAGATTCGAAGAGCATAAATAATCGCGGCGACACCAACTTGAACCTGTCGCACGGTCTGGGCCTGAGGGCGAGTTGAAAACCATCCGTCATGGGTGTCGGGGTTCACGGATCTCTCCACGCTATTAAACGCCCTTTTGTCGTAAATATCATCCGTCTGAAGTTCAAAGTCAGCGCATGATCGTCATTTGGTGTTGCTGTTGTTGTTTGTGGCGTTGATCATGTTAGGTAAGGAAGTTTTGTTTTGCGTACTTATTCTGCTTACGGCTGTAAATAATTATTGACAGTTCAACTCCCTATATCATTACCGCTGAAGGTGCTCCGAAGGCAACACACGTTAACATGATTGTTTAGGCAAGGTAAAGGCTGTGGAGAAAAAGCAGACAGTCCCAGATTGCGCACAATGCGGTGGGAGATCATTAAATTTGCACGATTCTCACGCGATTCTGGAGATGTTACGCCGGAAGGCATTTGTACGTTTGTGCATTTGACTCTGCGCTGCACCGAATGACGATTGAGGTCGTAAAAGGGGTATCATTGAGTTTTTCAAGCATTTCATCAGATACTAGATTTGTTATAAAAAGTGGCGAACAAGTTTTATAGAACATCTTCACAAGTTCATCCATGGGTTCCTCCTTGGATTTTTTAAAAGAAATAACGTTGACAACCTATCCAGTAATTTAGGACTTCTTCATCTTCTTCTTCTTCTTCTTGGCTTTACGTCCTCATTTGGACAGAACCTACTTCTCAGCTTAGTTTTCTTGTGAGCACTTCCACAGTTATTAACTGAGAGCTTTCTTTGCCAAAGCTGCCATTTTCGCATCCGTATATCGTGTGGCAGGTACGATGATACTCTATGACCAGGGAAGTCAAGGAAATTTCTATTACGGAAAGATCCTGGAGCGACCGGGAATTGAACCCAGACTCCTTCAGCATGGCTTTGCTTTGTAGCCGCGGACTCTGACCTCTCGACTAAGGAAGGCCCGTTGAATTTCTGCTGGAACTGCAGAATAGCACTAGGAATAAGACTGGACATTCATATTCAAGAGACATCCTTTTAAGAATTCCTATCAACTTCCTAGTGTAACTGGTAGAATGAATTCCTGGAGGAATGTATGGGAAAATATTAAACGTATTCTAGTATTCTAGGGGACTTGTTGGATCTTTGGGGTCATGCACAAATTACGTCACGCTCCAAGGGGGGGGGGGTCGAGCCAAGCCTTACAACATTTTCGGAGGACTCATACAAAAAGTGTGACAAAGGGGGGGAGGGGGTCGAAAAAGTTGAAATTTAGCGTGACATAATTTGTGTACCATCCCTTTGGGCGAATTTTTCGATGAGCACCGATTACATTTCATAGTTGCTTGAGATGTTTTCCTGAGAAGGAAATTTTTGAATGGGAAATTCATGAAGTTACTGGCAGTTGAAGGTCTGGCAATAATTAAACTTTTTTTCTTCAAACTATTCGATTCTTCAAACTTTTGAAGAAAATCGTAATTATTCTCTTGAGGTTGTAATTCCTGAACGAATTCAATGGGGAATGTCTTACGATATTTCTCAAATAATATGCAATGTATGTTGAATTGCTAGATTTTCAAGAGTTTTTGGAAGATTTTCATTTGAGTTTTTTGAAAAATATTTAACAAAAATTCTGGTGGAAATTCTTGACAGATTTTTCGAATGAATTTTTAGAGGAAATCTTGTAGTAAAGTAATCGCGTAAAATACTATTTAAAAAAATGCGTAATTAATGCAAAAAGAATATCTGCCCAACTGAGCGAAAGAAGTATCTCGTGAACGAAGGGGCATCATATGCTCCAACGCGTTAATACCTTTGCGGAAACCCGTAAAAGCGCAAACCACTTCTTGTGGTCGTTATGTCTCCCTTGCTGCCGACGTCGATCAACGAGTGCATCCACAGATGGATGCTTACGACTTAAGATAAAGTGAGCTACAAGCAACTAAAAGTTACAATTGCACGTTTAGCCCATGAAAATAAACTTGAACGTAAGAATTTGTCGTTCTCGTAGAGTTACTTACCACTTACACTGCTAGTAGATGTCCTTGAGCCGATTAACGTTCTGCAATCGAAACTACTCGCACGTAAGCCAGCTAGTTGGCCGCTGGGTCGATTCTTAGATTGAATACCATCTTGGCTTAGCTAGTTCTAAATTGCTACTTGCGCTCGGTCAGTGATTCCCAATCTGAACCTTCTGGACATACACAACCGGCCCATGATCTAGTGCGTGATTTATCCATCAAAGTCACTTACGCCAGTAAACAACACAGCTAACTGTTCTTGTTATTTCAAGGTGAACGGGTCACCGGTTGACAACCGCTGTTCTAGAATGTTGCACCATGGCTCGTTTATGTCAATGCACATTAGCTGTGATGTTTCGAAATTCGCTGCAACGACCGCAAAACGTTAGAATTCTGCACTTTTGTGATCGAGCAGTTTGGAGGCATGATCAGTGATGGCGCAGTATCTACACTTGGCTTTGGACGCATAATCTGGCAGCTAACAGTGTGCGTCGCCAGTCGAGCCTTGGAATTTCAGTTGAATACCCTGACCTCAACTGCCTTAGGATAGAAGCGTTTTCCTCGATCTGATCAAGCGAGAATGTGATGATTATTTTGTTCTGCTGAAATTGGGTTCTACTCTTTTTCAAAGAGCCAAAGAACCGTTTTCCTGAATACACTAAAGCCTTAATTTATGAACTGGATCGTAAATTGAATTTATTCGTAAGTTGAATTAGTTCGTAAATTGAATAAGTTCGAAAAATGTGGGAGTTTAGTTCGAAAAACGAAGTTTGGCATTTTGGAGTCCGTTTCTAAGAAAACCATATTATCAGTACATACAGTACTGGACAGAATAAAGTACGCATTGGCCGTTTTCCCATACAAAATGGTCAAGTTTGGAGATCTGAATCTCAGCTTTTAGTGTTCCGATTGATTTGAAATTTTCACCACAGCCTAGATATAACATAGACTTTACTCAATTAAAATATCACTGCATTTGAAACACAATCTTTTAAATTAATAAAAATCTTTCAATTTGCAAAAAATTGCAAAATTTAATTTTGAGAATATTTTGAAAATAATCAGTTTTACCGAAAAATGATGTTTTGCAAATTTGTGTGTCTTATCAAATTGTACATTTTTGCAGAAGGACATATTGCTCTAAATATTTTCATTTAAAAATTATTTTTACTTTAATATTTTGTCATTTTTATCAAAATTTGAGATTTGCGATAACTTAAAAGTTCGTTAATGAAAAACTATGAATATCGAACCTAGCAAATTTGAGGTTACTTTCAAGCTGCAGGTCAATCGGACAACTAGAAACCGAGATATAAGACTCCAAACTTGATCATTTTGTATGGAAAAACGGCCAATGCGTACTTTATTCTGTCCAGTACTGCATATGGTCAAACCCCCATGAGTCGATATTACTCATGGAACCGTACTAGAAACAAAACAACCCTGACTGGAAGAAACTGTAGAGTTGGAAGGAATGTTAGTTAGACAATTATTGTTACTAGAGACCGAATATACCTCTGCGTCTCCACATGGAAAAGATATTGGGTTAGCGGGAGAAGGTGGTGATAAAGGTGATACGATTCACAATATAATCATGCCTAACCGGATTGCCGATATTACTCAAAACGCATTTCATGCCAAACGAATGTGCTTCCGCTAAAGCAAGCGACACAATCGATGGACCAAACACTTTGTAAAATTTTGTAAAACCAAGTTATAGAGTATAAAAACTACTTTTGAGGCAAACCATATCTGATTGTATCCGTTGTTGATATCAACCAGTCACGTTCTTATTCTCAATTACACTGTGCACGACGCGGAAAAATTATAACCTTGATCTGCGTGTTGAGGGGTGAGTTCACGAGCTAATTGATCTCGCCTAGTCAATGGTAGAGTATATGGTCGAGTGGGCTTAATCCCAGTCATCAACCGAGTGGAGTGATTAATTCGAGTCCGGATCCAAGCACGTTTGCGACGGGACTTTCCCTAAAGGAATTCAATTGATCACCCATTCCGTATGCAAATTTAATCTAACAAATAATTTCCACCCTCCGATATCTATTTCTGTAACGGGTTCTGGTTGTCACACGTGAATCACCGTCTGCCTGGTTTTGATTTTCCCATCGGAGTCAGACGATTGGTTGATACGCTCATACATTAGCGAACCGCCTCCATAAAATCTCAATCATTTGACTCAGCACAGAAACTAGCTTCGACATCAATTGAAATCAATTCAATATTCAATTACTACCGCTGATTTACTGCATCAGCGCCATTGCCATCGCCCAGCTCAACATCTATCTTTAACAGTGTGCATCGCACTTTTCTGCATTGACTCGAGCTGATGAAAATAATTGTGGAGTAACAAATTTGGGTATGGCATCCCGAGTTTTTATTACCTAGGTATAAGAGAAGTACATGATTCATACATGATTTTGGCTGACATTGAGGAAAAACACGTATGTTCTGTTAATTTTTTAACAACTTTTGTAATGTTAATTGAATGCTTCTTCTAAATAGTAATCATAGTGGGTTATAAACCATGTCATGAAGAAAATCATCATAAGTCATGTAGTGTTCAGTAAACCACATTTACATGATAGAGATACATTGATTTAATCATCAAAAATAGTAGAAAAGTTGACGAAAATAACCCTGTTTCCATAAAATTTAAGCTCAAGTCATTCCTAGGCTAAATTAAAATACTAAAACTTTCAAAATAAGTATTCGATGAGAAACCTTGCAGGGCAAAGCAGCACTCATACCCAATCGTCACTTACCTCCATCGTCGGTTGGAGATTCCCGATTATTATCCTGACGCAGTTCTGCCTGTAAGCTACCAGCTGAGAAAAGGGAGATAATCTAATTTTTCCACTACTGAGTGGTTGTGCTGTGCTGTATGTGGTTTCCGGCGAAGGCATTGCTTAATGGTTTCGTTATTTTCCGGTCGGTGATGCTGTGCGATGTTGTTCAAAGAGTTGGTTGTAATGGTGATTCATAATAAACGGAAAAAATGCTGGTTTTTAGTGGATCGCATTTCTAGACTCAATCAATTGAAGCAGGCTGGTTGGAAAGTTTTCAAATGGATCCTGCTTCTTTCATAGTTTAACTTGCAATTGGTTTTGGCGTTACGTAATGAATGAACTCTTCTTCTTCTTTTTCTGGCCTTACGTCTCAATTGGAAAAGAGCCTTCGTCTCAGCTTCTACGGTTATTAACTGAGATCTTCCTCTGACAATTTTCTGTTTGTGGATGTGTTTATCTTGTAGTAGGTACGATGATACTGGGAAATCGAGAAAATTTCCTTTACGAAAAGACCCTCGACTGGTGGGATTCGAACCTACGAGCCTCAGCTAAGTCTTGCTGAATAGCTACCCGTTTACTGCTAATGTTATCGGAGCCTAAATGTACGCTACCAAATCTTTTAAAAGCTGAGATATTGCTTTCAAATGCGAATTTAGTGAATCCTTATGTTATCATGCGACCTTTAAGCACTGTTCATGCTGAAATATTATTATTTCAAAATAAGAATGATCGTTTGTATGTTATCAAAATGTTCAGCAAAGCTGCCTGGGTTGCTTAAGATCATATTTTTGTAGAAGAAAGCTATTATGATATATAAAAAGTTTATGAATTATGCACAATAAATGTAAGCAATCCCATTTTTTAGAATTTTCGTGCTAAAATACTACGAACAAATATAAAAATATCACCTCGACATGTTTACAAAAGTTGTGCCTTTTTGTGTGTCCGAAGAGTGCATTGAGAAATTCTCAATAGTTTATGAGATAAACCTGTATACTAAGAAATAAATCTGTAAAACTAAAAAGGGCGTAACTGCATATTTCGAATTAGTTCTTGTTCAATTTCAACAAGCAAAGTTCTTGTAGCTGCATTACTCGTTCAGCGTAAATAAAAGATGAGGTATGTTCACCAATTGAAGATAGTGAACTATTTTGAATTTAATTCTAACTCTTAAAACTTAATACTATTATCAATGAGCTAAAACTTACAGCTAGGAATAAATAGGTTAAAACTTAAACTGTTATACACTCCGCGAAACACAACACATGAAATATCTATATAAGTACACATGCAGCTACTGATAACACTGATAAAATTATTACACAACACAACACAGAGATAGAGCACAAATGATCATATGTGTAGGTAATAAACCGAACCTACAGGTAGCTTGTATGGCTAGGAAAGCATTTGTACGAGTTAGTAGCCAACAGATCGCCAGGCAATAAAGTTTGAATTCGCTGTGCAAATTAATTCTAATAAAAAGTCTTTGAAAAGTACGTCGGTAATAATAAATTTTGATCATAAGAAGTTCGTCGTTCAAGTGCTTTTCGGTGGAAGAAGTGCCTGCCAACAAAATTGTACGTAGTTTTGAAGAGTCGGTTTTCAGTGTGGAAGACTAGTTCTCTCGGAACAGCCTTGAATTGCTGTTTGATGGACTATCAGACGATTGGTCGAAAATTCTATAATTGATGAGCTGAAACCAACCCACGAACCGCGGAGTTTTCTATGAACATTTTATGGTGCCGTGACCAGGATTTGTGGTTGGAGAAAGCCTTCATTCGCCAAGTGTATTGTTCCGTGAAATAATACCCGTCCGGGGGCCATCTTTGGGACAACGGATCTTCTGTTACCGTACTCAGCAACGGGCGGAGAATTTGCTCTCCCAAGTACTACACCCACTGCACTCACATCCACCCAGCTTGCTTCATACGTTGGACGCCTTCCGCACTGTGTCACGCGACAATTACTGCAGTTGTGAGAATAAATACAAGGCCTATTTCGCATAGGCCACAGGTGAGTGGCTTTCCATCTCTATCTCGCTGGCTTGCGGGTGCTTTTGAGAGTTTTTCTTGGTTCCATGTACACTGGTTTCTTCTGGTGCTTGTAACGTCGCGCGACTCGGCTTTGCAACGTCGGATAAGCTGTTTCGGTATCGCATACACTGGACGACTTGTGATATCGATTCATTCAACCCATTGACGGATTGGCCTCAGGTGTTCGTGATCGTTGGCTACGATCGGAGGAGTATCACCGACGGAACGTTCGACAGGCGGACTAGTACTTCTGGGGAGCCCAACAACTGGGAGGCGTGACGTCACACTATTACGGGACGAGCCAGCTTCAACGAGACGATTTACCTAGAGGATTTGATCATCAACAAACAAGGTCAGTTGTATCGAACCATCTATTTCTTGGGGAATTGAATACACTGAAGGCGAATTTCATTCAACATACAAGGCCTGTTGTAGACAGGTACAAGGTTAGTACCTGTCCAAACTGCTATTACTTTATAGCCAGTGCTATTTTGGATTTTTTCTCCTTTTTTGGAATTTTGCTGGGTTTTTTGGAGCTTCTTGCATCAAAAGGAGTTTTGCTGCAACACGGTCTGCATTGCTGGTTGCACTCTTCAAGATTTTTCGACAAGCCTCAATTCGAAGTACGACAACGATCATTCCAAGTTGCGCCAACATACGGGGGCCGACGAAAGCTGCATTAGTTTGAATACAAGGCCTATTTGAGACAGGCCTCAGGTGAGTACCTGTCCAGCAGCCTAATTGGAGTTTTGCAGTGCTTCTTGGCTCGTTTCCATTCTCATTTCCGGTCGTCATCGTTCGTACTTCGATTTGCTGTGCTGGTAGTGGTTGTGGGAAATGACTGAGAAGAAGATTAGAGAAAAAATCAAGAAGCGGGAGCGCATTGTTGCGTCATTAAAACGACATGCGCAATTTCTGGGTAGTTTCAACCCAGATATTCATACGGGGGAAGTTCAGTCTCGATTGGACAAAATTGAGGCAAAATTTGAGGAATTTGAGGAGGTTCAGGAGGAAATTTCGGAGTTGGACGTGGAAGGCATCTATGAGGAAGACTGCACCGTAGCCTATGAGGAGTTCGAGAAATTATACTATCGTCTACGAGCGGCTTTGCTGGCGAAACTACCAACGGAGGGGACTGCTGCTGATTTGAACAACACGTTAGCGCGGAATGGTCCACCTTTGGGTGCGCACACTGGAGTTCGCCTACCTCAAATTTCTTTACCGGAGTTCGACGGCGACTACAAAGGATGGCTATCGTTCAAATCAACATACGTGTCGCTGATTCATGACTCCGGGGAGCTTAGCGACGTTCAAAAGTTTCATTATTTGAAATCAGCTCTAAAGGGGGAAGCGGCCAAACTTATCGAATCGCTTACGCTCACCAACGACAACTATTCGATCGCTTGGAACACGATCACGAAGCGGTATTCCAACGAATACCTGCTGAAGAAGAGGCATCTACAGGCGCTGATGGAGTACCCGAAAGTGGAGAAGGAGTCGTCTACAGCAATCCATGCTCTGGTGGATGAATTCGAGCAGCGTTTAAAAATTTTGAAGCAGTTAGGAGAGAAGACTGACGATTGGGGTGCTATGGTCGTCCATTGGATGTGCTCCAAGTTGGATGCAAATACACTCCAACTTTGGGAAGACCACGCAGCGTCTACGAAGGACCCGACATTCACAATTTTGGTGAATTTTCTCGAGAAGCGGACTAGGGTACTGGAGGCGGTTTCATCGAACGTCGAATTGAAAAGCAGTATGCAGAAGGTGGAAGTCAAGAGACAGAAGGTAGTCGTTCATGCCGCTACTGATGGCGAAAAAAGTGGTTCGGCTTGCTGTTGTTGCGGAGAGTCGCATTTC
Source organism: Aedes aegypti (assembly GCF_002204515.2). Taxonomy (NCBI): domain Eukaryota; kingdom Metazoa; phylum Arthropoda; class Insecta; order Diptera; family Culicidae; genus Aedes; species Aedes aegypti. The sequence goes on along the minus strand of NC_035109.1, from coordinate 388,656,632 downwards.
TTGGGACGATGCAGCAGGTTTTCGAAAATGACGCTGAAGGAGAAATTGCAGTTCGTCAACAGTAAACGGCTTTGCAGTAATTGTCTGAAGTCTGGCCACTGGGTACGCGACTGCACATCAAAGTTTAGCTGTCGTGACTGTGGGAAAAAGCATAATACGCTGATTCATCCAGGGTTTCCGTTGAGCAGTAGCGGTGCTGTACACAACGATCATACTGTAGGCAAACCGGAGAAGGCACGGAACGAAAAACCGGTAGCAACCAACGTAGCTACTAACGAGATGGAATCTGAAGACGAAAGCGATCAAGGAGCAGTTGGATCATACAACGTAGGGGCCAAAAGTGGCAGAATTTCAAATGTTCTATTATCTACGGTCGTACTAGTCATTCGAGACCAGCATGGAGGAAAACAGATGGCTCGAGCATTGCTAGACAACGGATCGCAAGCTAACATCATGAGTGAGCGATTATGTCAGATGCTGAGCCTCAAACGGAGGACGATAAACGTGCCAATAAGCGGTGTTGGTGAAGCGGAAACACGAGCTAGATTCCTGGTAAACACTACTGTTAGCTCTCGGGTCCAAGACTTTTCCGTCGGAATGGAATTTCTAGTTCTTCAGAAGGTAACGTCGGAATTGCCATCAGGGCACATACCTGTGGGACACTGGAAAATTCCAACTGGCATTCAATTGGCCGACCCGAACTTCAACGTTAGCAACCGAATCGATCTTCTGATTGGAGCAGAGCATTTCTACCGGTTCTTGTTTGAAAGAGATACGAAAAGGATCCCGCTAGGTCCGGGGCTGCCGATGCTGATCAATACAGTATTCGGTTGGATTGTTACGGGGAAAGTTTCCGAAGTAAAGAGCAAAGCAGTTAGCTGTTGCGTAGCGTCTGCTCCAGATAGTTTGGAAGCCCAATTACACAAATTTTGGGAAATCGAGAGCAATGAGGATCGGCCTGCTTGGTCGAAAGAGGAACAAGATAGCGAAAATCATTTTCTACGGACGTTTAGTCGCACGGAGGAGGGTCGGTACGTCGTACGTTTACCGAAACACGTGAATTTCGATCAGATGCTTGGAGACTCACGCGCGATGGCTCTATCGCGATTCAAAAAATTGGAACGGCAACTAGGATGGAATACGGATAAGCGCCTTCAGTACAATGCATTTATGCAAGAATATCTGGATCTGGGACACATGAGGCAGGTCAGCGAAGAGGAGCTTCTAGAAGAGGCAAAAAGCCCCAGAAAGGGCTACTACTTACCCCATCACGCTGTGCTGAAGGAATCCAGCACTACAACAAAGGTTCGTGTTGTTTTCGACGGGTCAGCCAGCACGGATAGTGGCTACTCGTTGAACGACGCTCTTCTAAAAGGTCCAGTCATCCAAGATGAGCTCCTTAGCCTGCTGCTTCGGTTCCGAAAGCACGAAGTTGCGCTAGTCGGGGATGTTGAAAAGATGTACCGGCAGGTACAGGTACACTCCGAGGACACCGTTTTGCAGCGCATTTTCTTTCGGTTTACTTCAGAAGAACCCGTACAGGAATTTGAGTTAACGACGGTCACATATGGATTAAAACCTTCATCATTCTTAGCGATTCGCGCTCTGCATCAACTGGTGACAGATGAAGGAGCTGAATACCCGGACGCTACTGATGCAATAGTGAACGATTTTTACGTAGATGATTACATCGGTGGAGCATCCAGCGTTGATGAGGCCATCCAGCTACAGAACAATCTCGATACGCTCATGAAGAAGGGTGGATTTGCTTTACGCAAGTGGTGTTCCAATCGGCCAGAAGTTTTGAAGGGTATACCAGCCGATCAACTTGGCACTAATTTATCTATTTCCTTTGATATAAATCCGGAGGAAAAGGTGAAAACCTTGGGAATTACCTGGGAACCCGGGACGGATCAACTGCGATTCTTCTACGATACCATAGATAGCGAGCAAGCTTGGACGAAAAGAAACATCCTGTCATCGATAGCGAAACTTTTCGATCCGTTAGGATTGATATCGCCAATAATAGTTACGGCCAAAATGCTGATGCAAGAGCTTGCTTTGCTTAATATAGAATGGGATACACCTGTTCCCGTCGACATCGAACATAAGTGGAAAGCCTTCCACTCACAAATGTACAAAATTTCAGAATTGCGAATCAGCCGATTCGCTTTTGCTTCCAAATGGGTTAGCATTCAGTTCCACTGCTTCGCTGACGCTTCCACCTTAGCTTATGGTGCGTGCTTATATGTACGGACGACAGATGCAGTTGGAAATGTCCGGATAGAGCTGCTGTCTTCGAAATCGCGCGTTGCACCGCTCAAGAGATTGACGCTACCGCGGCTCGAACTATGTGCAGCCAAGGAAGCTGCGCTTCTACACTCGAAAGTGGCTAAATCTCTCTCCATTGAAAATGTGCAATCTTTTTTCTGGTCTGACAGTACGATCGTACTACACTGGCTACGATCTCCGCCTAATACTTGGCAAACCTTTGTCGCCAATAGAGTCTCGACCATTCAAATCACTACTCACGCTCATTTCTGGCGTCACGTAGCAGGAAAGGAAAATCCTGCTGATTTAGTATCGCGAGGAATGGCAGTCGATGATTTTCTGAATAGTCAGCTGTGGAAAGAAGGACCTCCATGGCTGCGTGACACCGAGGATGCATGGCCCTATTCCGATGAATACTGTACTCCCTGCGAAGAACACTTGGAAATTCGTAAGAACGTTCACACGGTCAGAGTCGCCGAACCTCCCAACGAGCTATTCGGCCTGCGTTCATCATTGCCTTCTTTACTTCGTGTCGTCGCTTACTGCCGTCGTTTTGCCCACAACAGTAGATACCCGAACGACAGAGTGGCTTCTGTTGAATTGACTGCTGATGACATAAAATCGGCTAAGATGGCATTAACCCGCATGGCACAGGCTGAGCGATTTCCGGAAGAGCTCAAAAATTTACAGCGACAACAGCATGTTGACAATAAATCGAGCTTAAAAAGACTCTGTCCATTCCTTGATGAAGATGGAGTCATTAGAGTTGGAGGTCGTCTGCGTCTGTCAAACGAAAGCTACACGGTAAAACATCCCGCTGTTTTGCCAAATCATCACCCATTCACGGATCTCGTGATACAGTTCGTCCATTCGCAGAACTTTCACAGCGGTCCACAATTAACATTGGCTGATATAAGGCAGGAATTTTGGCCCATACACGGCAAACGCATTGTCAATGCTGTGCTTCGTAAGTGTGTTCGATGTTTTCGAACCAACCCAACGCCTATTCAACAACCCATGGGACAACTACCGGTTGGTCGAGTTCGCCCAGGACGACCCTTCTTGATCACTGGAGTAGACTATTGCGGGCCTTTCTTTTTAAAGTCTCCACGCCGAAATACCGCTCCTGTTAAGGTGTATATAGCAGTTTTTGTCTGCTTCTCAACAAAGGCTATGCACCTAGAGATGTCCAGCGATCTATCTACTGCAAGTTTCCTCTCCGTCTTGCGACGATTCATCGGCTACCGAGGAATTCCTGCTGAAATACATTCGGATAATGCTAAAAACTTCTCTGGGGCCCGCAATGAACTAAAGGCATTATACGACCTGCTCCATGATCCACTCAGCTTCTCCGCTATTTGCAAGGAGCTCTCTCAGCAAAGTATTAAATGGCACTTTATTCCGCCGCGTGCTCCCAACTTTGGAGGATTATGGGAAGCTGCCGTACGCTCTGTAAAAACTGCGCTTAAGAAAGAAGTTGGCTTGAAACAGATGAGCTACGATCAGTTTACCACGCTTCTGGTACAAATCACTGCTACACTGAACTCCAGACCTCTGTCACCTTTATCAGACGACCCCACAGAATTTGAAGCCCTCACACCCGCACATTTCTTGATTGGTTCAGTCATGAAAGCCCTTCCTGAGCCGAATCTAACTACCATTCCCACAAACCGCCTTGACCACTACCAGCAAATACAACAAATGTTCCAACGCTTTTGGCATCGATGGAGCAAGCAATACCTCACGCAGCTGCAAGTTACAACGAAGAACTTGCCAATCAATCCCATTCAGGTTGGAGGTATCGTTGTGTTACGAGAGGACAACCTGCCACCTCTTTGTTGGCCATTGGCGAGGATCATCAGCTTACACCCAGGCTTGGATGGGATCGTACGAGTTGTGACGGTGAAGACGGCGACGGGAGTATACAAGCGGGCAGTCAACCGTATTTGTCCACTGCCTACCGACGATGTGGGTGTACTTACTACGAGGTCTTCAGCACATCTGACTTTTGCGGATTTGTAGAAATAAGATTAAAAATTGAATTGATCATTGAATTTGTTGAAGCTAGTTCAAGGGGGCCGGTAATGTTCACCAATTGAAGATAGTGAACTATTTTGAATTTAATTCTAACTCTTAAAACTTAATACTATTATCAATGAGCTAAAACTTACAGCTAGGAATAAATAGGTTAAAACTTAAACTGTTATACACTCCGCGAAACACAACACATGAAATATCTATATAAGTACACATGCAGCTACTGATAACACTGATAAAATTATTACACAACACAACACAGAGATAGAGCACAAATGATCATATGTGTAGGTAATAAACCGAACCTACAGGTAGCTTGTATGGCTAGGAAAGCATTTGTACGAGTTAGTAGCCAACAGATCGCCAGGCAATAAAGTTTGAATTCGCTGTGCAAATTAATTCTAATAAAAAGTCTTTGAAAAGTACGTCGGTAATAATAAATTTTGATCATAAGAAGTTCGTCGTTCAAGTGCTTTTCGGTGGAAGAAGTGCCTGCCAACAAAATTGTACGTAGTTTTGAAGAGTCGGTTTTCAGTGTGGAAGACTAGTTCTCTCGGAACAGCCTTGAATTGCTGTTTGATGGACTATCAGACGATTGGTCGAAAATTCTATAATTGATGAGCTGAAACCAACCCACGAACCGCGGAGTTTTCTATGAACAAGGTAGACATGACATAATGTTGCCGGCGAAACAATCGCGAAAGCCTTACATTTGGATGCACTTTGAAGTGCGATACCACACCGTCGGTCGTCGTCGTCGTCGTAGTGATTATCATTATGACGATGATGGCCGCTAATGATCGGTTGACCGCGGTTTGTTACAGTGGCGTAGATAGGGTTTTCAGGGCACGATGCGAAGGTGTAGAATCGACGAGTGGCTATTCAAGCAATCGATATCAAAGTAGAATTTTTATATACCATCAGTGCACCAGATTATGCTCATTTAAGGGAAGTTATGTGTTCAAATGTTTATTATAAAATAATAATTGTGTCGATCGAAATTTTTTTCATGTCACAATGTAGCTCCAAGTATAGGTAATCAGTGGAAAAATAAAAAGAATTTGAAGAACTTTCATAAAAAAATATTTAATTGCATTTGCTACTGCATCTAAGTGTTACTATTTCCGCTCACGGTAAACATATATCGTGACGAACTTACTAAAAAATGCATTATTTCGAATTTTGTTATTCATTCTGGTAAAATCATAGCTACTACTACAATAAAGAAAGCTGTACACTAAAATCGACATTTATTTAAAATTTTGTTTAATTTTTTGCATGAGCGGTTATTAGAACACACAAAAATACCTAGTGACCCAATAACCGCTCACGAGGTCTTGTGTTTTCAATATAGAGAATTATTTTATCAAATGAAAATAATGTCAGGCGACTTCATTTAAATATTGTTAGTATTGCTAGAATATATCCGTGCGAAAAATGTTGGTTTTGGCACGAAAAATCAATTTTTACACTAGTGAGCGGAAATAGGGGCATGAGCGGATACTGGTACACTGATGGTAGTTGTGATTGAGAGCATTGAACTTGTGGCCATTTATGATTGCAGTCGAGAAATGATTAACGTGTCAAACAGTGAGGAGTGGCATGTGGGCTTATGGGCAATTTTTGGGACAGCTTGTATTCACAAAACAACTGCAGTAGGATGAAGCCATTAATTTTTTGTATTGTGTTTGAAAGTACTGTTTTGCAATAGAAATCGACTTCGAAATAGGTATTAAGCGATTCGACTAGGATATGTGGACAAAGGACCAATTATAGCCTCTCAAAAACATAGTTTTGCACTGCTCGTTTATATGTAGTTCAATAGCAGCCGAATTTTTATTGATATGAGAAATTCTTACCACGATTTTGGGGCCCCTAGAAATCTGAGGCCCGATGTAAACTGCACCCTCTAGCTACGCTAGTGCTGCGGATCATTATGAACAGCTGCTCACCTGTTTGTGCATTGGAAGGTGTTGTGGATTGTTTGGTAAAGTGAGACGTGATACTTGGATGCGATGGGGGAGATCCAAAGCGTTGTTTTCCATCGTACCAAATTAAAAACTTTTCCATTCAGAACACTGCTGCTGCCTGGCAGCTCTATAGAAGCAATTACATGAAACTTTGCAGTTCTTCTTACCTCATTCATCTGTTGTTGGCTGAGGCAACTCCCACAGTCAATCATCGTAAACATGATACTGTAGTTTTACACTTACTTACGTTCACCTCTCACTCTCCTAAGTGGGGAGCTTATCCGCCATATTCAACTGCAACTCATTCTTATCATCTGGTTCTCTTTTCCTTAAATTGCAGGTCATGCCAGCGTTGCGTTTGTTCGGCCGGAAATGGTTAGCCGCGTCGGACGACCTTGTGTTTCCGTGCGTGTTCGAGATCGTGTTCCGGATCGTATGGTAATTATACCGTTCCCTTCTCCCTAGCTGTTAATTATTGGCCTATGTTACGACTAATCCACTGGTGACGGTTGCCGCAAATGATGGGGTTTACCGAATCTAACGGGTTGGGACGGGGGAGTTTTTCTCCACCCGCTACATTGCACACAGTGGTCCAGGAAGCAGATTTACGAGGAAAGATGCATTTGGAGAAATGAATGCAAGGTCGCATGAACAAACTGATTGCTATTTTAACTACTTAAATATATCTTGGATATTAGACTTTGCTTCCATAGAAATTAATAGATACCTTCTAGAAGTAGAGTCTAGTACACTACACTGTAGAAGCCTTACAGTTGAGGTCGAAATACGCGAATTTGTCACAAGATATAAACTCTAGTGGAATTAAAATGAAGATGCATCAAAGCCAAACCTCTAATTTTCAAGAGCACAGATCTAGTGAACAGTTGTCAGTGTTCACGCGGCCAATTTAGCGATTGGTCACCCCATCAGCGATTGACCAATGAGTTAAATTTTCGGCACAAAACGGTTGTCTGGTGCTTTAGATTTGTGCCTTTTAAATTCGAGGTTATGTTTGGTTACATCTTTACCCTAAATAGTGAAGTAATAAATTTGGTTTTCATTTATGTATAGATAACTTTCTTATTTGTAGAATATATGGTACACATTAGGGGGGTTCATTATGATCAAATTAAAAAAAAAACCTAAGTTTCGCCCTAAATTTATGCATTTGAATACCAAGAAGCTACTGTCAAAGTTTGATCGGAATTCTAAGGGGATGAAGTTCTAAGGGATTGAAGTTTGTATGAAGAAAATCGTTGAAATATGTGCTTTTTTGACCATAGGATACGCTCTAGTCGATGAAATTATTTTATTGGTAACCTGAAGACTTTTTTACTGCAACAAATTCGCCATATTTTCGTTAAAATAATCAAAAAAGTGATGTATTAAGAAACTAAAATTCGGTTTTAACCCAGGGCTGGAACAGACAGCTTCACAGACAAAAATATTTTTCAAAATTGCTTCGATTTCGTTCGAATTTTGTGAGTTGAATTATTCCTAAACATATTGGATTTCTATTTTTCATTTTAGTAAAAAGTTGTCCATGTTCTGATTAGGGTGGCCCAAAAACTGATTTTTCTGCAAAATAAAACCCAGAGGAAAATCGAATTGTAGTTTCCATACATAATACTTTTTTTGTTTCTCATCGAAAAGACTTCCAGTTTGTTGGAGTTTTTTCTCTACTCTCTAAAACAAGTTTTACAAAATCAGGCTCTTCTGGACCCCCCCCCCCAATTTTGTGGTACACAGAGATGTTTAGTATTGTGAAGCATTTTCATATGTCATATACTTTATGAACAAGAAGAAGAAGAAGTGAGCACTGGAGACATTATTCGGAATGTGTTGGAATTACACGCTTGATGTGGTGGTCCAGCAGAGCTTGGATTTGTACGAATCGTATCCATTTTTTGTGCAATTTAGTTTAGGCGTGTATTGATAGGAAATTTTTCAAGCCACTAATAAAATAATCTTATCGACTACATTGCCGTGAATCGCAAGTCAGTCCCATCTGTAAAAAGTAGGCATTTAAAAAATAGACTGTGAAAAATATTTTTTGAATTTTTTATACTAAATTTTTACCTAAAGTTGTGACATTTTTCAAAAAACACACTGAAAAATCATATCTAATTTCCTCAGCATTGGATCGACCAAAATTTTAAATCAAGGTGTCATTAGAATCGTAATCTTATATTCTTTGAAGAGCACTCACGAAATTGTGGCGGAAAAATCTGAAAAGTATTCAAAATCAAAGAAACACTCAGTCAAGTCATCGTGCAAAAGTTTGGGTTCACCCCTCAGTATGATGCAAATCGTGCAAAAATTTGGGTTCACCTGAGTCGCACACACATCATTTTTGTCAATATCTCTGCCAGTTTTCAACCGATTTAAATAGTTTAAACCTTTTTCGAACGCAAATAATGGCGCGTAAATTCAGGTGAACCCAAACCTTTGCACGGTACACCATACTGAGGAATGAACCCAAACTTTTGCACGATGACTTGAATGACTGTTTCATTGATTTTTAATAGTTTTCAGATTTTTCCGCAAAAATATCGTGAGTGCTCTTCAAGGAATATAAGATTACGATTCTAATGACACCTTGTTTTAAAATTTTGGTCGATCCAATGCTGAGGAAATTAGCTATATTTTTTCAGTGTGGTTTTTTGAAAAACGTCACAACTTTAGGTAAACAATTACACACTTAGATTAAATTACTGGGGTCGGTAAAATTATACTGGGTTTTGGAACTACCGAAAAAGTCAGTAAAATGAAAATTGTCGCCACGCGTAATTGAAAAGCAAATTTCACCATGTTTTATTTTTTATCGATATACGATATAAAAAGGAAGCTCTCTACAAAATTTCAGTGAAAAATCTCTGTTTTTCGATTTCTGACATTTTTTTTTAGTTTAGAGTAAGGTGGGGCAAAAGTTCGACCTTAGTGGTATAACCAAAGTTACCAGAAAAACAATAGCAGTTGAAACCAAATAAATACCATACAGTGAACCTTCAGCATATTGGCTATTATTTTGATGAACAAACTTGTGTCAAAATATTTACTCATTTTTAGTTATAACAGTTTCAAAATTGTTTGTCTTAAACGATCCTCTGCCCCACCGGTGGGGCAAGAGTTCGAATCTAGTGTGGGGCAAAAGTTCACTGGCTAAAACACAAAATATTGATACTTTTATGACAGAAATACTCTATGCCAGCCGTAAACTTATGTTTGCCGAAAAATACACACTAAATTTTCATCAAAAATTGCCCAAAATAGGGTTAATTGGAATATACCCAAAAACAGCGGTTTTTCGCAAAACTATGTGAAACTGTAAAATTTTTGTAACATTTTTCGCATGATCAGGCACATTTCGCAAAATTTGAAGATAATATGTGGATTTTAGGCAATTTGCATTTTTTACCGTGAGTTTATACCTGGGTCGAACTTTTGCCCCGTTCATTCGAACTTTTGCCCCGTTCATTCGAACTTTTGCCCCACTATGGGCCGAAAATTGTTTCCGCGCATTTATGCAAAAACTAATACGCCTCAAAGCATCCTTATGATAGACCTAGAAACGCCCTTACATAAAATATTGGAAGATTTTATCTAAATTTGGTTTCATTCAATGAAAGTTTGACCAAAAATTACAATATTTACGTCTAAAAACAACAAATAGCCATAACTTTTCCAAATCTTAATCGATTTTTATGAAATTAGGAGTGAAAGTTTCTTTCTTAAATAGCATTTAAGCATCATGACATTTATATGTTTTGTTTTGAATTGAGTTAGAAATCTCAAAAAGAAACTCTTACCCTACTCGAACTTTTGCCCCACTTTACTCTACTGAGTGTGTTTGTATACTACACATTCAAATAATGTTTCTAGAAAAAGATTCACAGCTTCGAAAAGGTTGGGAATCATAACATTACTGAAGCATTTACACCATAATTTTTACAAATAAGAGTAGAGTAAGGTGGGGCAAATGTTCGACCTTAGTGGTATAATCAAAGTTTCCAGGAAAACAATAGCACTTGAAATAAAACAAATACTATACAGTGAATCATCAACATATTGGCTATAATTTCGCTGAACAAACTTGTGTCAAAATATTTACCCATTTTTAGATTTTTAGTTATAACAGTTTCAAAATTAATTGTCTTATTCGAACTTTGCCCCACCGGTGGGGCAAGAGTTCGAATCTAGTGTGGGGCAAAAGTTCGCTGGCTAAAACACAAAATATCGATCCTTTTATGATAGGCATACTTTACACCAGCCGTAAACTTAAGTTTGACGAAAAATACACACTAAATTTTCATCAAAAAATTGCCCAAAACCGAGATAATTGTAATATACTCAAAAATAGCAGTTTTTCACAAAACTATGTGGAAATGTAAAATTTTGGTGACAATTTTCACACGATCAGACAAATTTAACTGAATTTGAAGATAATATGTGGATTTTAGGCAATTTGCAAATTTTTCCGTGATTTTATACATGGGTCGAACTTTTGCCCCGCTGATTCGAACTTTTGCCCAACTATGGGCCAAAAATTGTTTTCAAGCATCTATGCAAAAACTAATACACCTTAAAGCAACCTTATGATAGGTCTAGAAACGCCCTTACATAAAATATTGAAAAAGATTTTATCTTCAATTGGTTCCATGCAACGAAAGTTTGACCAAAAATTACAATATTCACGTCGAAAAACAGCAAATAGCCATAACTTTTACAAATCTCAATCGATTTTTATGATATTTGGATTGAAAGTCTCTTACTTGAATAGCATTCGAAACACCATGATATTTATAAGATTTGTTTTGAATTGAGCTGGAAATCTTAAAAAGAAACTCTTACCCCACTCGAACTTTTGCCCCACTTTACTCTATGAAAATGTGGACCATACCAATTTTAAACAATATCAAAGGGCCTAACTAAAACAAACATATTTGTCAGAAACATCTTTTGTCTAAAGTTTAATGATAGAGCTCTAATTGTATTTCTCTCCTCATAAATCAGTTTGCTGGACTACTGTGCATTCCTGGCTGCATCATCCGATTTAATCGTTTTCATTATTGGGCTCATTCGGTCGATCATGGTTGTTCCATTAATTCAATGAGAACTGGCGATAGTTCATGTAGTCTGGATTTATATTGTTTCATCTCCGTGTTACCTTAATCAAATTCACCTTAGTCGTTTGATTCATTGTGGTGTTTTTTTTCGCTTTACATAATTCGCAGCTCTATTCATCTACCTTGTTCAGTAGTTAGTCATTGAACTTATTCACCGATTTTCAATGAAAGAGGAAAGAAAAAAACTGTATTTCCCTTTCCCTTTTCTACACTTTACTTTAGGCTCGGGCTGATATCATGCGTGACGTCGACGTACTGGAGCGTGACCGCGGAGTGCGATGAACAGGCCGGCCTAGCCGTGCGCATCTACCTAGTAGGAACCCTAGCATTAATTAGTATAAATATAGTTCTACTCGTGCTGCTGGTAAACCGCAGCGCCCAGGGCAGCATCACCGAAGTGCAGAAGCGCCGCTGGGTGGCGCCTCTTCTGGTTGTTAAGTGAGTTCCGAATTCATCAAACTGTTTTTTTTATTGGGAAATGGTTGTGGGTTAGGGTGTCCAAGGACAAATCAATGTCTGTAAAGCCCAGATGCTCAACCCTAGAATGAAAGATGTGCTTATTTACAGCATTTTTTGTATAATACAATGAGCTAGCTCATTCTGCAAGATATTTTTTTTTATAAATCGAGGAATAGCCAAATATCTGATATTTTTCTCATTTACTCGAACGACAGTCCTCTAACAGCATTCCTTCACGAAACAAAACATGTTTTAAATAGTTCTACCGGATAAGGGTTTCAAATCCAGGAATTAAAAAGCGTACAAATATTTTAGGTTGATAATTCCCCAAAAAAAAAAAGAAAACCCACATTTGGCAGAACCTCTAAACGATATTTTAAAAAGTTGTTTTGTTTTACAAAAATGCTATATATCTTTCATTCTAGAGTTGAGCACCATGCATTTTCGAACATTGTTTTTTTCTAGGACACCCTACTTTGGGTGAATGATAACTCGATGACATTTCCTCTTTTCCACCGATTTCAGGATTCTTCTAATCCTGCCAGAAACTGGACTGAACGTCTTCGGAACGATGTGGGCCTTCTGCGGAACCATCGAGTGCAAGAGTGAAGACAAAATAACTCGAACTGTGATCGAAGGTAAGACGATATGTTCGTGGGTGAAAACGGGGGAAAATTAATTGCTGCCAAAGTTTACCAAATGTTGGACGCGAAAAGTTGTCTTTTCAATGTTAAAGGTTATTCGGAGTCGGTGTCAGATGGGTTGGTGGGCGTTGCATGGCATGGACTTGTTTTAAAATGCAAATCTCATTTGTAATCTTTAGAAAGTTATAATGAGTTTATGGCAGAGGTTCACGAATCTGCTGTGTCAAATCTTTTGCATAAGTTTCTTTGATGGGAAAAGTGTGATGTTCCTTCATTTTAGACAGGAGGTCAATAAATTAATCAAAAGTAGGTAATTACATACAAATCACTAGTTCAGTTATCCCTAAAAGCCCCATTTTCAATCGACAAAAAAGGTTAAGTAAATGCGGTTTTCGCTATGATCGATGAGATGAGTTAAACTTCTAAACAAATGCAACAGCAAGATAACCCAATTTCCCAGTTTTTGAAATCCTTAACTAACATTAAGTATTTTAAATTGGATTTTCTCAACCGTTCAGAATATGGTGTTGGCACGGTACTGCACCGATGAAATCATTCAATTTGACATCCTCTAAACCGATAAAAAACTTTCTGAGATGGTTGTATAACCAGCACTTCGTTGCTGTTGTCATCACCTCATCTGGGGTTAATATTCATGAAAAAACTCATTTAACGAGACATTTACGATCTCAGTACATTAACTTGCGTCAGCCGCCTAGGTACGCTCTGAGTTCTACAAAAAAGTTCTCTTAAAAGCTTAGAATAACATTATAGTTACTGATCGTGCAGCTGTTGACGTACATGTCATCCAAGCAAAGTTCATATAACTTTATTATCCCATCACATCCTCTACTAGTCAAGTCTGTCGCCAGCGCCTTATAACCACCCTTGAACTTCCATATCATTAACCGTTGATGAACTAATTCCGCTGTAATTTAACTTTTCTTCTTCTTTCTCTCCTCACAGCAATCGTACTATTCAACTGGGTAGTCTTTGCGCTTATTATCTTCGGATTAGCAATAGTATTTGACCCGCTGGGGTCGGCCAAATATAAGAACGGCAGGGATAGTAACGATAACGGTCCCACCGAGTCGGCAATCCACCGAAAGGTCTCGAAACTATGGTTCCGGAGGTTCCGGTGGGCCTTCTGCTGCCTGCGGAAGGACGAATTTGGCCACGAGGCATTTACGCAGGTGGCCAGTCTACTCAGTGCACTCTTCCGGGGGACGGATCTGGTTCCTTCGGATATCATGGCCGGGTGTGTGCTGCTGAGGGTCCGTCAGAAACGAGAAACCCGCGAAATGCGGCGAATACGTATGCTGAACGACGATGGGCCGCGATATTCTACGGATATTACCAGGGTGTTTGCCACGTCTCCGGCGTGGATGACGATCAAAAATGCACGGCACTTTTTGAGATTCGCCCTGGCTGCCTATGGGTGGCCCATGGTGTGCTACATGCACTGCTGCACCGGACCGTACCGGTTGGTTCCCAAGATGACATGTTGCGCCTGCTTCCGGTAAGATCGATTATTATCGTCACGGTGATCCCGAGACCATTATTCACAGAAAAACAATCAAATCTGTGATCATCAGTCGTTTTCAATGGTAAAGTCCAGAATTTCGAACGGAATCGAAGATATGCAAACGATATTTCATTAACCGTGATTATTACAAGATAATATCATTAAAACTTGATTTATAGTTGACTTGTTTAGCTATGTGTAGCCTCTGGAGTAAAAATCATACTTACGCTCTTTTTGCTGCGTAATAATCAAATGCATTGATTTTAGTATAATAATGAGGTATTCTAAAAGACCAACGTTACATATATTTGTCGCTTTTCATAAATAACTGAATTTCTCGTAATTTCTCTTCGCAAAATAATTTTTGTACGGAATTCCCTAAATAAATACTAAATAGACTACAAACAAGATTTGTTTGATAAGGACGGGGTTGGTGATCCAATGGCTACCGCTTCTTCTTCATAAGCAGAAGGTAATGGGTTCAATCGCAGGCCCGTCCCTTTTTTCGTACTTTATAGTTGTATATTTCACTTGCTTCTAAGTACCACTTTTAATATAGCACAGTTGATATATCACAGTTCGTAGCATTTGCTAGAACCCGAGACGGACAGAAATAAACCGTTTCCCTACGCTTCCATTCTTTCATCATTATAGCACGCCTTTCCTTACGCCTGATACATAGGCAGTCTGTTAACCAAACCAGCAAGCCTCTCTGCCATATAAATTACATCGCTTTCACCCTTCCCGCATGAACCGGCGTAGACGCAGTGGTATATAGGTCTACCGTAGGAGCCAGTTAAATGCATCATCAACTCCTTCCCCTTCCCTTCATTGGTCTGCATTCTGACGTGGCAGGCCTAAATTGTTGCCTAAAAATAGAAGATCACTTGCACTTATACACTGATGATATCTTTACATCCCAAGCAGTCATCTGGTTGGTTCCTTGTGTAAGTGCAGCTGATCTGGCGATACTGGAGTAAAAACCTCGGGCGGCCAATCAAGCTCCATAGACTACAAACAAAATTTGTTTGACACACCCCCCCCCTCTTCAAAATCCGGGCCTGGTTCATTTATTGGGTAACGCACCCTCCGTAACGCTTTAGGTATGAAAATTTTCAAAATTTGTCATAATTCGTAATGTAAAAAATCTGATTTCCAAATCATGATTTATAAGTCATGAAATTCATTAATTGGTTAGGTCATGATATCAGGACCAAAACTCATGACCCTGGAGTCATAATCATGATTCCTCGGAAGCGTAACATCCAGAGTGACATTACTAAGCGGTGCGCTTCACACGATTTATTCAATACAAATATCAATCGGTAGGTTATTGATTCGAATCTCTAGCATTTTTTTTATTTTGTCGATCATAAACGGATGCGCGAGTTATGAATCTAGGCATTTGATTCGTAATTTTAAGCTATTGGCTACAAAAACATGATATGAGTCATAATCTAGTTTTCGGATTCTGATTTCTAGTTTATTTTTCGGTGACTGTTTGTAGTAGAATTTCATTGATTCAGCTCGTACTGTTCGAATGCTTACATTGGGACATGCTTACATTGGGACATGGGGCTTACATTGGGAAAGTGAAAGGAGCAAGTCCTTTGAACTAAGAATTGACAACTGAATTGAACGGTCTGAACGCTACTATTCAACTCCTATGAACCATTTAGATGAATTGAAAGAAAGTTGAACGTTTTCAATTTCTTCGTTCAATTCCGGATTGAAAAATCTGAACTCTTGTTTCAACTGAGATGTATTGAAGTGAGCGTTCAATCAGTTTTCATAGTCTAAGCAAATCAGTCAATTGAAATGCTTTCAATTCAGATGCACTCAACTTGATTGCGGAGCTTGGTTGTTTTATGTAAACTCAGCGCCAGAGATCAATTCACAAATGATCACAATTGGAAAGACTGGGAAGAAAATGTCAAAAATATTGTTTGGAGTAAAGTTAAGAAAATGTTAAATGTGAATGTTCAAGTTCACCTAGTTATTCAGATTATTGAGCAACAAAAAATATTCTATGAATAATAAGAATATACTATTGACTCCATAATGTCCTGCAACACTTGAGCCTATGAAAAAAAGCAAATTGTGTAAAACTTTTGCGGCATGTTGCATTTTGTCATTGCCAACATTGAAACGTGTTTAACGGTATTAGAATTAGTAAAAATTAAAACAATGTTCTTAACGGTTACACAGAAAAAGGGGGTCTTTCTAAATTTTGCTGATCTTTTTATTCGCCTCTATACAGAGGCTACAGATATCGTTTTTTACCAAATTCTGAACACCTTGATTTAAAACAGTGATATTTCTAATAAACATTTGAAATTTTTGCACAGGATGATCAATTGTTTTAAAATAGCTAGGTACTATTTTCAATATTTTTCGATATGGAGGACTAGAATAATTCTAGTCCTCCAAGTCGAAAGGTATTGAAACTATTAGTTTTAAGGTGATTATAGAACGAAGCCACACCTCAAATTTTCAAGAGCACAAGACTGTAGAACCAAACAGCGCTCCTCGTTGAAAATCTATCCCATTGGTCACCACCAGCAAGTAAGCAATTTTATTGGTTTTCAACACGAACTGTTGTCAGGTTCTCCAGTCTTGTGCACTTGAAAATTCAAAGTTTGGCTTCGTTTTATAAACACCTTAATATCTCTGAATTCCTTCAAATTTGTAGACTTATACCATAACTTCAAAACGGGCCCTATGTATTTTTATATTTTTTTTTTTTCAAAACATGCATCTTAGCCGTAGAAAACGAACTGGTGAGCACAGATTAAATGGAGATTTTGGTTTTATAATAACGGTCTGCGGACCACCGAGACCGTCATTTACTTTCGTTGATAAATTGATAATCTCATATATTTTTTTAGTCGAAAACCACAAATCATCATAGATGATAACTGTTGCCTATGCCACGTTTCCGGCGTTCGGTATACATCACGAATCCGCAGCGAAGACGTTCTACACGCGTCATTCAAAAATCACGTATTTGAGGTGAGTCTTTTTTATTGATCGCAAAAACAACAGTGCACAAATCTTATTCTAGCGAAATGCGTTCATTGGTTTCATTCATCCGCGGAATCTTCTCCACTTCGAGACACTCCCAGAAACTTTGAATTCTTTCCCTTCATGTAGTCACTCCAGGTTCCCTCCTCGACGTCATCCGGCGACAGTCCAACACTGGGGTCATCTGAAATTTAATTCTTATATCACACCAAATCTACGCACTACTACTGGAACCTCCAAACCGTACCACTCATATGATCACTACTCGGTGGATAGACCTGTAGTTTCCCATAGACTTGCTCCAAATCTTCGTCGCAACGCACAACGGCCGCGAACAGTACAATCACCAACAGCGTAATGGTGGCTTTCCTCATCGTTGCAAGCTTAGTTGATTAGAACTGGTTGGTTGGTTGGAAGGTGGATTTGAACAGGTGGTGTCTTCTTGGTGGACTGTGAACTGTGACTCTGCCAAGTGCTATGCTATTTATAGTGCCTTCGAGTGGGAAACATAAATCAGCTGGGTTCAATTTTTGTGACTTTTTCGAGCTGATAAAGAAAATGGGTGCTATTCCGGTTGGGGACTAAAACTAGTTTTCCGTTCGGTTGCATATCGTTCTAGCGGGTGAGGTATTTTATGTGTACTACGCATTGTGCATTGAAGGGTAAAATGAACAGTGATTCCATTGCTTTTGAGAACAGACAAAAATGGGTATATATTTGTTTTGGGAAAGAATGTCAACACTACATTTGATTACTGTATCAACGGCACATATGTAGCCAACTAATATAGGAAAATTCACTAAAATAAAAAAAACTCGTATAAATGTTAATTGGGAAGTGTTATTTTGAACTTGTGTGTTTAGAAAGAAGTTCGTAAAGTTATCACCCTTACGGATTTAGGGATCATGACTAATGTTTTGTGAATTGGGTTTGCAGTCACAGCCAAAAGCATCAAAAAGTTTAGAATGTTTTGATCCTAAGGTTTGGATATTCCTTAGGGCTCAAAGTTAATCAACTTGGTAAGCATTTAAAATGGCAACCAGAACAACAATTGACCTAACCCCAAAAGCGAGTTCATAAAACACCAATCAACAACACTATAACCTATATTGACATTATTATAAGCTTTTTTTAATTTCACACATTTCACCTAATTTAGTGCCATCTGTTTCATAATAATAAAAATTATAAATTATATCTTTATTAAATTATGCATAAATGAACGAATAAATATTAAACAGATTTTTACCACAATTTTCAAATTTGTATAACTGTGAACCGGAAACGGTGTGATTTCTTTCGTTGCGACATTGCATTAGCTTCAGTGCGAGATTGCATTAATTTCCGTCTAGTTACTGTTAAAATATATGATGACTATAAAAATTTCCAAAGGCGCGAGCGAAAATTTAGTTTTGTGCATTTGCTTTTTATTCTATACGTGTTTTTTAGCATTTATGGCGAACTTTTATTAGGCCTGGAATATTTTTTTATAATTATTGACCAACGATTATCTACTTTGTGCCGTTTGTGAACACTTTCATGGACACGTCTATTGAATAACTAAAATAATCGGTTGTGTTAATCACAAATGTTGGTGTTTCAAATGAATTGAACAATGGAAACCTATTCATTCACTCAGATCGACTTGCAGTTGTAAGTTTGCCTTGTAGTTTTTGTGATTCTTGGATAATCAAAATGTCATCATGCTCGTCATGTGGTTCAATTGATCCGAAGAACCGGATGTTCCCGAAGGAAATACGATCAATACCCCGACTTAAATCGAGTCAACCGAGAATAATGTTATCTATTCTTGTTATCAGGTGCAAATAAAGGTTATCAGGATCACTTCCAACAAGTGAGAATGTTTTTCAAGAAGCTAAAGACTTCAAATGCGGAACATTTGTCTAAACATCTAAACATGATGGGAAATTTTTCTGCCTCCAACGGGAGGAATAAGACGACTGGAAGAGGGAAAATATTAAATATTTTTCAATTAGGTTGTGTATGGAAATGTTGTAGATCTTGTTGAAACCTGCCACTTTGTTGGAGACAACAAGCCAATAACTTCGAAATTTTGTGCGTTATAGGAGAATTTCGAATTTTTGAGGTTATTTTTGAAGTGCTCTTTCTCAAATAAAAAAAAAATACGCCGTCAAGGTATTTGATGAAATAAATGGCTTTATATTGTTATTGTAGAATTTATAGTTTTTCATTAAAATTTGATTACAACCTTCAAAATACAGGAATTAAAAACTTGCAATGTTCAGCAACAATGAGCATCATTATTTTCACTACAACACTTTTAAAAGCTTTATTGTTGTAACAAAGTTAACAAGATAGGTAGATAGAAAATTTTTCACAATCGATTTACTGAGCTGAAATGAAACGTTATATCAATATTGTCAAGAGAAAAAAAATGTGAACAAAACATTTTCAAGCAAACAAAAAAATTATTCTCAATTTACCCTTTTCAATTCTTTTAGGGGAGATACCTACCTTGTACCTTGATGGCTACAGCGTAGCGTTACGCCATTACCGGGCGTATTGTAGTGCTACATCTTCGTCGGTCTTGTGTGATACTTCTCGAGTTGCTTCGAATGTTCAGGTCCTGTTCCACTGCGTATTCGTTACAGCGTAGGTCTTCCTCGAACTCGCCTACCTCTACCTGATTCCCTGCTGAATATTAAGTAAGACCAAGGTAAACAAATTCTTCGACAATTTCAAACACACCCCATAAAACACTACCTCAGCACCTCTACCTCTACATGCAACCATGTAATTTGTTTTGGTAGAATTAATGGGCAGGCTCGCTGTCTTCCTCGTCAGAGGCACGAAGGCGTCATCCACTGACCTACGAGTGATTCCAATGAGGTCAAAAGCGTCCGCAAAGCCAAGGAGTATGTGCAATCATGTGATGCATGTTTCTCTGCACGCCAGATCTCCTTATGGCACCCTCCAGTGCAATGTTGAATAGTAAATCTACGTCGTCTAGTGTGGTGCTGGAAGCATTAACGTGTAGGTTTCTCTAAAAACAAAATTCGAAAGTGCGTCTCTCTGCTTCAATCCGTCCAACATCACAAACGAGATTGACACCTCGTCTGCATTCCGAACACTTGATTCCGAACCATCCAGCGTTGCACGTATCAGCCTAATAACTTTCGCCAGATAACCATGTTCAGACATTATCTGCCACAACTAATTTCTTTTCACTTAATCGTACAATAAATAGATGGTGAGTCAGCAAATCATACTCCCGGAAGTTATCTAGAATCGTTCGCAAGATGCACATCTGGTCCATTGTAGAGCGGTCCTCATGAAAACCAGCTTGGTATTCGCTGACGAAGGACTCCTCGAGTGGTCTCAGTTGTTAAACAAGATGCGTGATAGTATTTTTATTTTTTTTTTCTTAGTGTTTTGTAAGCCGAATTATGCAGGGTAATTCCTATGTCATTGGCACACTTCAGTATGTGCCCGTTTTTGAAGATTGGATGTATGAGGGAATCCAATCAGCCGGTGGGCATTTCTTTGTCCTTCCATACCTTCAGAAGTACTCGGTGTATCTCTTGGTAGAGCTGCTCACTTCCGTGCTCGTTCTTCCCAGCACTCTTACAGTTCTTCGGCTCGCTGATAGCCTCTTAAACCTCTCCTATGGTCGCTAGATCTACAGCTTGGTCGTCATCATTAGTATTCATCCTGTTTCTCGCTACATATTCATTTTCACAGTTCGCTTACTTTACTTTCGCTGGCTCGACGTTCTTCAAGATATGACCTGCGCCATAATATTACGCCAAATAACTCGGTCCATGGCTGCTAGCCTCCAATTTCTCGATCGCCCCCCACACTTCCACGATCCTGCTCCACTTGGTCAAACCACCTAGCTAGATCGTTGCGCTCCCCTTCGTCTTGTACCGGCCAGATTTGAAGTGAACACCATTTTTGCGGGATTTTTGTCCGGCATTCTCACAACGTGTCCCGCCCATCGTACCCTTCCAGCTTTGGCCATACTGGATACTGGGTTCACCGTACTGTTGCGCAAGCTCGTGGTTCATTCTTCTCCTCCATACGCCGTTCTCACATACTCCGCCGAAGATCGTCCTAAGCACACGTCGTTCAAAAACTCCTAGCGCTCGCAGGTCCTTTTCGAGCATTGTCCACATCTCATGCCCGTAGAGGACTACCGGTCTTATCAGCGTCTTGTACATGGTACACTTAGTACGGAAGTGAAGTTTACCAGACCGCAAGGTCTTCAGGAATTCGTAGCAAGCACGACTTTCGGCAATGATACGTCTTCGAATTTCCCTGCTTCAGTTGTTATCCGACAGTATCAATGATTCGAGACAAATTTGTCCACCACCTCGAACTCATCCCCGTCGATCGTCACGCGTCTGCCAATGCGAGCTCCATCGCGCTCGGTTCCTCCAGCCAGCAGATATTTCGTCTTCGACGTATTTACTTTCAATCCAACACGATCTGCTTTACGTTTCAGCCTGCTATAATGTTCAGCAACCACCTGGAGCGTTCTTCCGACAACGTCCACGTCGTCAGCAAAGCAGATGAACTGGCTGGATTTATTGAAGATCGTGCCTCGCATGTTGAAGCCCGCCCGTTTCATAACACCTTGTAGCGCAACATTGAACAGGAGGCTGGATAGACCATCGTCTTGTCGAAGTCCTTTGCGTGTTTTAAACGGGTCCGATAATGCGCCCGATATCTTCACACAGCACTGTACACTATCCATCGTTGTCTTGATCAGTCTAGTCAGTTTCCCGGGAAAACCATTTTCGTTTATAATCTTCCATAGCTCTTCGCGGTCGATGGTATCATAGGCCGCTTTGAAATCGATGAATAGGTGGTGCGTAGGGACTTGATATTCGCGACACTTTAGGAGGATCTGCCGCAACATAAACATTTGGTCTGTCGTCGATCGCCCGTCCACAAAACCGGCTTGATAACTTCCCACAAATCTGCTTGCCAGTGGCGATAGACGGCGGAAGATGATCTGAGAAAGCACTTTAAAGGCTGCGTTAAGAATGGTGATCGCTCGATAGTTCTCACATTACTCCCTCCTTCCACTCCTCCGGTAGCTGTTCTGTATCCCAGATCCTGGGACAGACAAGTGGCCAACCTGTCCAGGCTCGTTTAAATAAATTCCGCTCCAATACCATCCTTTCCAGCTGCTTTGTTGTTCTTGAGCTGTTTGATAGCATCCTTAACTTCACCTGTTGTGGGAGTTGGCACGTCTCCCTCATCCGCCGTACTGATGAAGCTATTCCTCCTGCTGTCTTGATCTTCTTCCTCTGCGCCGTTTAGGTGTTCGTCGTAGTGCTGCTTCCACCTTTCAATCACCCCACGTTCGTCCGTCAAGATACCTCCATCCTTATCCCGGCACATTTCAGCTCGCGGCACAAAGTCTTTGCGGGATGCATTGAGTTTCTTGTAGAACTTACATGTTTCTTGAGAACGATACAGCTGCTCCATCTCTTTGCACTCCAACTCTTCCAGGCGGCGTTTTTTTTTATCCCGAAATAGATGGGTTTGCTGTCTTCGCTTCTGTTTGTGTCGTTCCACGTTTTGACGGGTGCCTTGCTGCAGCATCATCGCTCGCGCTGCATTCTTCTCGTCCAAAACCGTCTGACACTCCTCGTCGAACCAACCGTTCCGTCGATTTCCTTCCACGAACCCAATGGCACCTTCCGCTGCATTGTTAATGGCTGCTCTGACAATACTCCAGCAGTCCTCAAGAGGGGCTTTGGTGAGCTCTCCCTCTTCCGGCAACGCTGCTTCAAGGCTTTGCGCGTAATCAGTTGCAACTGCGGGTAACTTGAGTCGTTCCAGATTGTACCTTTGCGGGCGTCGGTACCGAATGTTGTTCACAACGTAGAGTCGTTGGCGCACTTTAACCGTCACAAGGTAGTGGTCCGAATCGATGTTTGCGCCGCGATAGGTTCTGACGTCGATAATGTCCGAGAAGTGTCTTCCATCAATCAAAACGTGGTCGATTTGCGATTCAGTCTGTTGGGGTGATTTCCAAGTTTACCGATACGGGAGACTGTACTGGAAATAGGCACTACGTATGACCATGTTCGTGGAGGCGGCGAAATCAATCAGTCTAAGGCCGTTTTTTTTGTTCGTAAGCTGATGAGCACTGAACTTTCCTATAATCGGTCTGAGTTTCTCCTTCTGGCTAACCGATAACGATTTTGACATCATGGCTTGGGCAGTCGCATGTCTAGATTTACCTATTATTTATGTTTTATTCCTGATTCACCGGAAGTGCCCTCAGAATCCGGTCATTGTCCGAAATATCAACACATGCAAGAAGCATGTTGCTACATCAATGCTTAGGGTATTTCACTAAGTTTGAGCAGTCGCATGCCTAGTTTTAAGCTTCATTCATGTTTGTCTCCTAGTTCACAGGACATCTGTCAGTCTGTAGTCATCTGGTAAATTTGACTCTATTTAGAGATGATGTCTTGCTCTGCGTTTCTGAGATCAATTTATGAAGTTCATGTAGCAGAATATGTTACATCGGTTCAAATATACATATGTTTTTTGGCCTCGGCTTTCATCCAAAGAGTACTTCTGGATCCAGGTTTCGGATTTCGCCACATGCAGAAACAAATAAACCAAATGATGTATTCTTGCACTGATCCGTTACTTAAAGTCTAAAAATGGCTAAAACCTATTGCTTAATATTGGTTTCGTTGATAAAGATCTAAAAAATGTGACTAGGGTACACTTATATCCGGTTGGAAATCATGTCCAGATGTGAACTTCCGGTTTCAAAACCCTACTCCCAGGAAAATCGTAGTCAAAACCGCATTCAAATAAACTTATTTGTTTCTAAGCATCAGTCGATTGAAAATAAAAGGTTCGCCCCGGGACTTGGAAGGTTAATATCAAATTATGATATCATCTTGATGCTGAAAACAAAATATGTTTTAAAATTGCTTTTGATTGTTGAGCTTTGCTCGGGGAGAAAAATCAGCGTAACTCCATACATTCCTTACGTTGGGTTGACATAAGGAAAGCGAAACGAGCAATGTAGTTTAATGTATTTGAGTTGTAAGCTTTTCAATTGTTTGGACAATGAAAACTGGTTGAACGCTTACTTGAACACATCTCACTTGAATCACAAGTTTAGATTGTTCAATCCGGAATGGTTTCCAAGCAAATGAATTGAATTCCATTTATTTGTCAATTGACTTGAATTTAACTCAGTTTAACGACGTGTTTAGATTGAGCTAGTGGATTGAATCCCGTCAAATTGAACAAAAAAGTTGAAATATTCTTTCAATTCAACTGAGTTGAACGGTAGCGTTTACACGATCAACTCAACTGCTTTCAACTAAGTTGTTCATTTCACTTTCCCTATCTAAACCAGGCCTTCAACAAATATTCAGAGAACATCAATCAACATCATGCACATGTTTCGGAGCTGCCTTGAAGACCACAAACTTCTATATATCGTCCTAATTGTAATCTTGGACCACTTCATGATCCATCCATGGATGCGGGAAGTAATGTTGCAACACTTCCAAAATTTTACAGGGTGATTCCTATGTTCTGTCAGTAAAATGTTCATAGAAAATCGATGATTTTATGAATTTTTAATTTCTAGTGTTTATTTAGTTCTAAGTATCTGTAATATTAGTCTTGACTATCTATAGATAACATATTACATTTTTCACATTAATTTACAGTCATATGCCTTGTTTCAAAGGACAGTTGACATGTACGTTATCCAGAACCATATATTTTAACAAAACGAGGCATATTTGCTTCACGTCAGTTTTCCATTTTTAGTGTCTAGCATGCTGTTTCAATCGAAAAACTCTTTGAGCTGCGTTCGATTAAAATGCATATCTGTGGAAAACATGTGTGCTAGCTGTAGCGTCCCTAGAACTAAGCATGTGACTAAATAAATGTAAATGAAGAAAAAATCAATCTATTCTTTTTCAAGACAAACATTATAGATGTACAAAACAGGATGCACAGTGAAAATTGAAATTCACACTAACATCTCATTACCATTTACTTTATTGACTGGAAATAATAATCATCCTGTACTATTTTAATCATTTGAGAGTTGACTAGTTTATTTAGTTTGATTGATCCAGAATCTTTCCAAATTACATATGTGTGCGGAGCAGGCGTACACGTGACGCATTCAAAGGATCAATCATCCTACGCGTGGAGAGACGAAAACGTATGGTGTAGCTAGTCAAGTTTCTTTTTATAAAAGCTCTGTCAATAAGTCGTATTTAAGTTAATGAAAACCGAATTTAGTACTACCTATATCATTTAATTCCACTAGAGTTTGTATCCTTTGACAGATACGCGTATTTCGACCTCAACTGTAAGGCCATCTTCAGTGTAGCGTACTAGACACGCGAAATACGCGTATCTGTCAAAGGATACAAACTCTAGTGGGTTTCAATGGTATAGTACTAAATTTGGTTTTCATTAAGGGTAACTCGGTGTGATACGCCCCAACAGGGAAATACGCCCTTTTTTATTTTCACGGGATTGAGGCTACTTTTACACGTAAAAATGATCACATATCTTAAATATCCACGAAAAATTCATGTTGCGCATATATGTTCATTAAGAAGTATAAACAATCAACAGAAATTATTAAAATATCGGAAATCAGGGTTTTGACGTAAAATTATGCGTCCGATAAGCAAGCCTCGCCGTAAATGGAGCCCATTCTTTACTATTGACAAAAACTTTTACCGGAAGACGACTGCTAATGGACCCCTTTAGGCTTGGCAAGTGGTGAATTCTTCTTGGAAACATTTCTATAACGTTGAACAACTTTTGTCTATGGGAGAAGCATATTGCCCGGGTTTTTTTCTGTAACGTAAACATTGGGACCGTACATCTTGTACACTTTTTTGAAGCAACCTGGAAAGAGAAAGTTGCGTGCAGAGCATGACCAACTAAATAAGGAACACCTTGGCATAAAACACTTTAGAATGGAGACATTTGCTACTGCGATAGAGCAGTTTTTCCTTAAGGGGGGCGAGTCAAACCTTTTTACCTTACTTATAGGTTTTCCACTAAACAGCTCGAAGAATGATCAACTCGTATTTTATTAAGCCTTCACCATTTTCAGCGACACACAATGTTATTATCAGCCTTAGAATTGAAACTACCCGCCATTCTGACCCGCGCCTATTGGTGGAGCTGTTGTCGTATCCGTGGTTCCCGCAGTCGTTCCGCCAGAGGTGGTAGGGATTGGAATGAGAACAGAAGCAGAAGTAGTAGTTGTAATCGGGGGAAGGGGATTACTGGATTGGGTAGTCGTAGTATGACCTGTACCTGCACTGCTGTTGGCATAGTTGTAGTGGAAGTAGCCCTGGGTCCGCTTGTTGTACGTGCTGTCGTGGCTTCCCATGAACGAGATCTTCTCCAGAAGTTCTTCCCACGTGTACGGGGAGCGTTTCTTCCGGTTTGTGTGGCGTGGTGGCTCCGATGGCTTGGTTTGTGCCAGCAGTGATCGGTATTCGTCCTCCGTCATAACGTTGTCTACGCAGAGAAGATTTGGGTTTGCAAGATCGTCCGAGTCCTGACCGATGCAAGTCCGGCAGTGGCAGATGTTCAGAGGGATCGAGGGAGTTTCACCTCGCGTGTCGTTAGTTACAACAAATTGTGCTTCCGTATTACAAGTGCAAGTACTGTGGTGGAAAACTGGTGCCTTGTTCGAAGGATCTAATTTCAAGGTTGTTGAAGATTCTTTGTGGTTCAGCGAAGCTACAGCATAATCTAAAACATAAGACAGGTTTTCAGATGATTGAATTCCACAACCAATATCATACTTACTATAACTGTAACAGAATATTGTATAAGAAACGAGAATGATTCCCGCCACTCGCATCATCTTAATAACTATCATCCGACAGCAGAGCAGCTTGCTCTTATAGGTAGACAAAACTCATTCAAACTTAATTAGAAATTCTTCTCCTAATTGAGCGCGTTCTTTAACTGATAACATGTTTTCCCCCTCTCCCATACAGTTACCATTCTGCGTTCTGGCAGATCACAGTACCAAGAGTATCGTCATATCCATCCGAGGAAGTCTATCGATGCGTGACGTCTTCACGGATCTGGTAGCCAATGCGGAGCGTTTCGATGCGCCAGGGATGCCTCCGGATTCATCCGCCCATCGAGGTATGGTGGCCGGCGTGGATTGCTTGCTGAAGCGACTTCGAGAGGGTAACATGCTGGAGCGGATCTTCAACACCTACCCGGAGTACACCTTGGTCCTGACGGGGCACAGCCTGGGAGCTGGTGTTTCCATTCTGTTGGCAGCGAAACTGAGGAGTCGTTTCCCGGATTTGCGAGTGTACGCTTTTGCCACTCCGGCAGGTTTGCTCAGTCGGGAAGCTGCGCGGTATACGGAGAGCTATGCTTTTACTATCGGAGTCGGAGATGATTTCGTTATGCGGCTGGGTGTGGATTCGATCGAAAATTTGCGGACCAGCGTCATCGAGACGATTCGGGCGTGTAAGCTGCCGAAGGTAAGTGGAGTTAACATATTAGCTAGAGTTTGCTATGTTTTATAACCATCATCAAACCTTATTGTATGAAGTTCTTTCAACGCAAATTTAATTCCAATATACTGTATTTTTTACCAAAGACTGTACAGTACAAATGACCTGGAAAAATATGGGAAATACCCGAAAATTTGAAGAACATACCGAGAGAATATGTATTTAAAACATAAAAATGGAAAAATATTTCCATAGTGCTTCAAATTAAAACAAACCACAATAGAAATATTTTTTCGGAAGTTGTACGACTGCCTGTCGTACTTCCTATCATGACTAATTTTTAGTTAGATGATAGACATATAGTTAACAATAGAGTTAGCCATTTTGCTCGTCCCGGAATTGCTCGTTCCCGGAAAACAATCTATGCTCGTCCCGGGAAATCCCGGGATAAATCAAATTTTCAATAAAACTAGCATTTCGGTTGATTTGGAAGTACACATTTAACAATACAAAAGTTTTCAATAAAATAAACCGATAATGTAATAAATAAAATAAATAAATAAATAATATGTTAATTACAATTGTTAATCAAATTTCAGATAATACTTTCTTATTCTGATGAAGTAACCTAACAAAAATCAAAACTTAGATTAACTTATTACGGGTTTGCTATGTATTTTTTTTTTCAAATTCTCCATAACATAACTGTAAGGTCGTCTTCAGTGTCGTGTACTAGACTCGACTTGAAGTCGAGTCGACGGGAAGTCGAGTCTAGTACACGACACTGAAGACGGCGTTACAGTTGAGGTCGAAATACGCGTATCTGTCAAAGGATACAAACTCTAGTGGAATTAAATGGTATAGTACTAAATTCGGTTTTTTTCATCTACGAATAAAGATCATTGAAGGTAATGTAGATGAATCGCAAGTCAGTCCCATCTGCATTTTGGTCAAAATTGAGTTGATATCAGTTTCCATTATATCTTCTAATGATCTTTCAGCTGCAATAACGAGAAATCACACGTGGTGGAAAAACACCAAGTCGAATTGTCCCATAATGAACAGTAAACGCAGATCAGTCCCTCTGAAGATTTTCGCATCGTCTAACACAAAAATGAATCGTTATTTGGTCATCTTTATATTTTGCTTGGGATGGTAATGAAGTGAAAAGCAAATTATGAAAGTTGCATTGAGATCGAAAAATGTTCCAATCTCCTAAATTTTTTTTTGAATATTGTCTTCTGTTTCATGGCCAACAAAACGCGCCGCCAACTTTCAAACAGATCGACAACATCGTCGCCAGTAAACAAATCAAAGGAGGTGATTCACCGTTATGGGGCCCAGATAGCCGTAGCGGTGAACGCGCAGCAATTCAGCAAGACCAAGCTGAGGGTCGTGGGTTCGAATCCCATCGGTCGAGGATATTTTCGGGTTGGAAATTTTCTCGACTTCCCAGGGCATAAAGTACCATCGTACCTGCCACACGATATACGCATGCAAAAATGGTCATTGGCATAGTAAGCTCTCAGTTAATAACTGTGGAAGTGCTCATAAGAACACTAAGCTGAGAAGCATGCTCTGTCCCAGTGGGGACGTAACGCCAGAAAGAACAAGAAGATTCACCGTTATGTTGGTAAGTCTGGTGAAACGTCAAATTTCCAGCGGCTGGTGGGCTGGCGACGACGGTTTTACCGGCGATGATTACTAATCGTCGCGTTCGATAAGGTGCGAAATTTACAATAATTGTATAGAAAACGAGATTGATAACTTCTCAGTCAATTATCTCAATGCCTTCTTTTTACAGATGGCACTGACTTGTGATTTGTGGCAGTACTTTCAAATTTGTTACCTCAGTATAGGCTTATACAACGGCTGATGATGAAAATTAAAATTAAAACTTTGCAAAGACAAATAAAAATATGTATTTCTTACTTGGTAAACTGATCTTTTCTTGAAAATAAGTACTCGTTTATTCTCTTTTCCATTATGCTTTTCTACTTTATCAAATAAGGTTGATAGTGAGGAAAATTGTCATTGTTTTTCATTGAAATTTTGTGGTTTTCATCAAATTATATGTTTATTTTGGAAATCCCGGGATTCCCGGGATGTCAGAATTAAAATCCCGGGAAACGAGAAATCCCAAAATTTGTTAAATCCCGGGATTTTTTGTTCCGGGATGTCCCGGGATGGACACTGGACCGTGATAATTATATTTTGAATTTGTTTACCGGCATATCGGTATATTTTGCGCGAAGTAAGATGCAGCATGGAGAAGAAAGCAATGAATACTAGATGGATAAGTACCGTAAGAGAAATTGGATTAGATGTTGAAGAAGGCATACCATATGAAACATTATTACTTGACGCGTCCTTCCTTGTGTCTAACGTCCCCTATTTGAAGCCAGCCTACTGGCTACTCAGAGTATGTTGATGATTCTGGAAAAACTTTTTAAGAATCATGGAAGCAGGTAATAAGGATTCTGCAAGCGTTTGGTAATGTATCTGGAAGCATCCTTCTAGA
This sequence comes from Aedes aegypti, assembly GCF_002204515.2. Taxonomy (NCBI): domain Eukaryota; kingdom Metazoa; phylum Arthropoda; class Insecta; order Diptera; family Culicidae; genus Aedes; species Aedes aegypti. The sequence continues at coordinate 388,626,556 of NC_035109.1, read as the reverse complement.
GTTCGCTAAGCATATCCAAGCAGGTATCTGAAGGTTACCTCGAAGCCATCTGGAAGGACCCTTAAAATAAAGTTTTTTAATTGTGAGAGCATCTTGGAAGGATTCTGGAGGCATCCTGAAAGATTTCAATGAAGGCATTTGGCAAAAATCCCAGAGGGACTCCGCAAGAATCGCGAAGGGACTCTGCAAGAATATCTGAGGAATGCTTCTAGAACCCTTGCAGGTTGCTTGGAATATCCATAGAGGTTGGTCTATTTTGAGAATCCCTGCAGAATATTTCTAAAATCCTTCCAGAATACTGAGAGAATCTTTCCAGAACACTTAAACAGGGATTCTTTGTGAAGTCTTGTGGAAGGATTTTCAAAGCATCCCGAAAGGATTTTTAAAGCATCTTGGAAGGATTTTTGAAGCATTCTGGGAGTATTTTTTTCTTGAAAGAAAAAAGAAAAAGAATCCTTGAAAAATGTTTAATGTTTTTTTTTTCAGTGGTAGTAAAAACGAAAACTTGAAGCAAAGAAAGCACCATGGAAGTTGAAATAAACACAAAAAGCTATTAATTCACATTACACTTGATTTCTAATCACTACTTTTTCGAATCAGTTTACTAGTTGTAAGTAATTTACGTTCTGAATTATTTTTCATAAGTGTTGTCTTGACAGTTTTCGACTACAGTACGGACTCGATTATCCGGAGACTCTATTATCCGGCGGCTCGATTATCCGGAATTCGATTATCTGGAATTTTACATTCGATTATCCGGAGTATGTTTTCTTTGATAATCTTGTTTTTCAGTTTTTATACATAAATTTGAGATAATTTAGTACTGCAATATACAATATGAATGGTTTTGCAGTTTTGGACGTAGGTAGGAAAAGTTGGTTTGAAAAAGGGATTTTTTATGTTTGCTGGGCAAAAACAATGTTTTCTTCTCAAGACCCCTAATGTTCCTAGAAATAATTTCTGCCTACGTCATTGCTTCACATAAATAAAACAAAGAAAAAAGATAATATTGAAGCTCTTTATGGCAGATTTTAATTTTTCTTTTAGTGATTCGGTTATCCGGAGGATTCGATTATCCAGAGTGAAAAAAAAAACGATACTCCGGATAATCGAGTCCTACCTGTACCATGCTTCCATGCGCTGTGAATCGAGCGTATCGCGATCAGTAAGTGGAACAATGTGCATTCAGATTATCTTTTTACCGAGGTTCATAAGAGAAATGGAATACCTCCCATAAAAGTTCGCCGTTAATTTAGGATTAAGGTACAGTGGGGGAAGTGTATCAGTGGGGTAAGTGGATCATTTGTCAATATAAAGCATAAATACTTGAATATGTTGAATGTTTTCGCAACATTGCTTCGTTTTAGGTTATATTCTTACGCCCACACTGATACTATTGCAAAACTGGTACTACACGTACACTAACACAAGCAAACTTGTTAGCTGCAAAAAGTAATTAATTTGAAAATTGTTTTCCATCAATCAAAAATCCATTGTATCTCTGTCTAAAATCGAATTCTATTATTTTTTTCGACACATTGTGAGCATTTTAGTTCTTATTTAATGAATCACAATGAAAAATATGTCATTTTAATAAATAAATACAAATATATTGGACATGGTACACTTACCCCTACTTTTTAATGGGGTGGGGTAAGTGGATCAAGAATAATTATCATTTATTGGCAGACTGCTTACGAGAGACTCTATAATTTTAGCGTTTTGGCTGAGATTTGGCTGACGATTGTGCCATTTAAAAGTGACTTGGTTTTCTGGTTTTGTTAAACAAGCATTTATTGTTGTCATTTAAAAATTTTGTAAAGATAGTGAAACGTCTTTGCCGTAAATCTGCAGGGAAAAAAAAACAACCATTCCAATCTGAAGAAACTGAAACTGAGAAAAGAAAAAGTGTTTCTCATCGGTCAAGATTTGTGAAATCGAAGTCTTCGCAAGATAAAGAAGAGTAGGATTCGAGTTGGGTTTCTTTTACACTTCGCTAGCTGATAAGGAGTAGCTCCGGCCGCTACAATGGACGAACTTCCCATGAAGACATGCTCTGACATTCGGTGAGAACTTTCCTTTTATCATTCTACTCTATAGCATTTGAAGAAGTTAGTTGTATTGTTTGCAAATCCCTTGGCAAAACCTTTTTATTATTCCGCATTTCAGTTCGTTTCATGCTTGTGATAACATAAATTTGTATCATGGCATTGCTTCATTTATTTAATCACTAAACAAACTATGGATGGTTCGTTACTGTAAGTGTCGGCATAAGGCCTTATCTCTGTTTTAAAAATTCTGAGCTACACGAGCATATTATTTTATATATTGGTCGCAATAACCAAAAAATAACCTTTGAATAGTTCGACAATAAAATTGTCGACGACAGATAGATAACTTTTTTCAAATTGAGGCTACATTAATCGCATCACTAACCAAGGTGAATCCTGATTATGTAGCTTTTTAACCCTCCCACTAACAATCCTCCTTCCTGTGAAAACCATGGAGATGCAGAGGTGATCTCGGTCTCTAGTAGCAATTGATGTCACACTTTCATTCCTTTCCTTCCCCTATGACCGTAAGGACGTGGCCGGCGCCGTTATTGACATTACTACCATTGGAGTTCTCGAAATTGTACATTGAAGATGTAAGCTACTCCCAAGCTGCACCTGTTGGTTCCCTGTACAATTTTGATTATTCTGGTCAATCACGGAGTAGCAACTACGAATTGTACGGTCATCTATGCTTATGCTTATGCTTATGCTTTATTGGCAGACTGCTTACGAGAATTTTAAAAAGCTTTAATATTCGCAAATGTTGTTTTCCTTTATTTTGTTCCATTCCCAGCTTGAATTTGTCAAATTGACCATAGAAAATTTGAATTAATCCACTTAAAAGTTTTTTTTAACCTTCCGGGTATAAAAAAATATATAAAAAAATAATAATTTCAAAATTCACACGAAACTTTTCGTTGTTTATCTATGCTGTGTTATAAATGAGCAAAATATACTATTTTTCCAATCAAAAGCATAGTATCGTACCTTATTTGCTCTAGACAGATGATAAACATATATTCATAAATAAAATAGAAGGGTTTCAGTTTGTTATTTAAAAGTAAATGTAACTAATATTTTTAAATCAAGAGTGTTTTTCGAAAATATCGTTAGGAATAATCCTACAATACTTCTGTATAACTTATGCGTATAAATAGATGAATTTTCTCCAATTTTTTCTAGTTACAATTTTGTTTTTTTCGTTCAAATTAGTATGAACTAATACATACATACTTTTTATTATATTTTGATTAAATAAAGGTACTTTTTAATTTTAAAGTATTAAAATGTAACATTTCTAGCACTTATAACTATAACGAGGGTAATATCATTCTTATCAAACATAATCACACTACATTTGTTTCGAGAACAGATTTTTGTTTAATGGTGATCCACTTACCCCACCATGGTGGGGCAAGTGGATCATCTCTCATACTCAATACATGACAATCAGAAAATTCGAAATAAATGACGATTTGAAGTATAATTGCCCCTTATTTGTTATCCACAGAAAAAAGTTTGAGTTACATTATTCACGTTAGCTGTACATAACAATGAATTTAACTTTTGATTTTGCTGTATCCACTTACCCCACGGTACCTTATTAAATTTGTTGTCGTTCTCAAAAATATCATAGCACGTCTAGTTCTTGAGATATTGGCTTTTGAGAATGCAGAATTTAACGATTTAAGTCAACTTGCATGCAAGTTTGCCAGTTTGTATGGCTATTTATGTTTTTTTATTTGCCACAGATTTCGCAGTTCATGTTGAATTGTGTGTGGTACTGAAAGAACATTGTCATAGATCTTGTCTTCCAACCCTGTTATGATGGCTGACAATCAAAAGCCTATTGAATGAACTCCGAAAATGTAGCATCGGATCGGACATCAAACGATCTAGTAGGAATGGCACAACTTCGACTCCTTACTCCTACAGTAACGTCAGAATGGAATGAAAGGTTCTTCGTGGGGCTCCCGCTTGCCAACAACGATTCGGAGCATCACAAATTGAACAGTACTTATTAACAAAATTTTATAAGATATAAGATGTTTGAAGGTTATTTTTTATGGTTTCGAAAAATAATGTATATCACCATTTGTGTCATTCAAACCAAATTATATCTTAAACGAAAGATGAAGCCTTATTTTGCATGCCTGGTAGATAAGATCACTACAAAAATGATAAACCATACTTTAAAATTCTTGTAAACATCAATTAAACCAGTGTTTTATATAACTTTGGCGACCTGCTACAGTACACGCTAAACTTGCTAAACTCAAAAATGAGTGCCGAGCGCACAAGATCGGCCTCTCTTCGTGCAGCACAGATTATATGCAAAGGGGGCTGAACACAGTTTTGTGGAAACGGTAGTAAACAAACCGAATGAGTGAAATGCGCATAGAGGAGAAACGCTTGGAATGCGGGATTCGCTTTCATTTTGGTTTTGCTTCTGAAAACATTAAAAAAGAATCAAATTTTCATGTTTTTCCGTGATTTTTTTCATTTGAATAGCCGAAGCGGAAGCAAATGGGGAAAAAACAACATCAAATACAGCCTTCCCGAATCTACGCGAGACATATAATTTGATCGCTGTGTTATCTGGGAAGGATTTGAATCCAAATTTTTGCTAATTTTTATCGAAAGAAATGAGCATCGTAATTACATGTTACAAATTATCTGTACGTGACTTCTCTTCACTTTTACGCAAATCAATCAAGTAAATTTGCACTTAACTTGCTCCCTAAAGCTTGCATACAAACCACATATCTCACAAGGTTGCAAACGATAAAGCTCTCACAACTTACCGCTTTTTCTCTCTTTTCTCGACAATTTGCAGTGGCGCATCATGTTGAACGGCTTCGGGTACGCCTTGTTTGGCGTACCGTCGCGCGATTTGGAAACCACGTGGCACGACGTAACGGAAATCACCAAGAAAGCTGCCGGTCAAAGTCCGCTGCTGGGCGAGCGGCCCATCCAGACAGTGGCCACTGCAGTATGTATTTTTGCCGTTAATTTTATAAAGACAATTTTACCGTCTTTAGCCCAAGGCTGCACAGACTGAACGATCACTGACATTAGGCAACGGACAACACGAAACACCCAGTAGCCCAGTGATGAATTTTTCGTTTGACGAAAAGTCTCCACCGAGTGGAGCGGGAAACGAACCCACACTTCGTGGCACAATACGCCTAAACGACTGACGCCCACAATTTTGGTCGTAGTTTTGAACGTTTTAATTGAAATATCGTCTTTTTACAGGAAGGTGGATTGCTGTCGAGCGAAATCTCCAAGCGACGCTTCGCCAAAACTCGTTTGTACACAGGAGGAAGAATCTTACATATTGTACGGCGGAAGAAAACTGAGTTGGAAAAGTAAGTGTCTCTGAATATTATGAACGATCATTCAAAATTTTCTATGATTCATAACTAATAACTAGATTCACAAGGATGCACTACATCCCTTAATACAAAATTTCGCAATACTGTTTCTAATTTGCATCATGATATTTGTACCTTTGAAGTTTTGGTACTACGTGAAAGTTGGAGCTCAAGCTATTTTACCTAAATGTTATCAAGCATTTGAGCACTTCAAATTGCATGAATAACTATTTTACATGTGTAGTTGCTATTATAAACGTTGTACGTGTATCAATAGAGCCATTATATCGTAATCGTAATTTTTCAGGAAAACTAACACCGGCGGACCGACATTCGAAATGCGCTGGGCAACAGCCGAGGACTTCACTGAGCTGAAAGTGATGCCCCGAATGCTGTTGGACCATCTGCCGGACAATGTGTTCCGTACGTTGACAAAAATCCTGGAGGAACAGAAAACACACAACGGATCGATGCTGTCGCTGCAGGAAATCTAAACTGCAGCAAACCCGACAAAATAATCCAGATTTGCCAAACTGAGAAACGCTAACTGATACCGAAACAGTACCCGCCAAAAACCGATGACCACGAGAGTGCCTTACGAGAAGTGAATCTTGCCGTCTAACGAAAGTAACGATTGATATTTTAATAATTTTTAAACATTCTTAACGGACCGTCGCGTAGTTTTAAGTCAAGTAGTACACTATACATGTGGCAGGCAGCAGAAATAACCTATCAAATAGGGAAGTATATTTGTCTTCATCGTACCCTTAAAGGTAGTTGTAAAAGTTGTGCAGCCTGTAAAAGTAGCCCGTAAGTAGAATTCTATGATATTAATTGCTCACTGAGAAGGGTTTCTGAAGTATAGTGAATAGTAAATTCATTGTTAAAAGGGATTTCATGACAAACCGGATCCATTCCATCATCAGCTTCATTAGGGTACGACGATTAGTTAGGTAAATTTTAATCGAGAACGACGACATTCCAACAGGGATCTGAATAGCATGATATTGTTAGATAGTTTTTAAAAGTAGAGCGAGTGAGCAGGAAATTGACGGAATCGAATATCGGAAGTATTTTTTATTCATGTATTTTGTATGCTGTGTATCGAACATGTAAAGGAGTAGGGTAGAAGTGTTTTATAGACTCTGCAGACCGGAAAGGGATGTAATGAGTACCAATTTTGGTTGTGATAATACGAGAAATGCTATTTATTATTTATAAACGGCAATGCATGTGAACGTGACATTTTTCCTGATTTTTCAGTGTTGAGTGACTTTGAAAATAAATGTTATTTTCATAAAAAAAGTTTTTGTTTTATATTGCAGAGTGATGTCACAAATTCTTAAGAGGTTTGATTCTAGTTTGATAAAACCCACGCTCTCCAGGTCCTGGTGCACCTGGTCAACTCACCTAGCTCGCAGCGCCCCACGCCTTCTTGTTCCGAACGGATTCGTAGCGAACACCATCTTTACAGGATTGTTGTCCGGCATTCTTGCAACATGCCCTGCCCAGCGTATCCTCCCAGCTTTAGCTACCTTCACGATACTGGCTTCGCAGTAGAGTTGGGCGAGCTTCGCCGCCACACGCCGCCGAAGATCGTCCTTAGCACTCGGCGTTCGAAAACTCCAAGAGCTTGCAAGTCCTCCTCGAGCATAGTCCACGTCTCATGCCCGTAGAGGACTACCGGTCTTATGAGCGTTTTGTACATCGTGCATTTGGTGCGGGGGTGGATCTTTCTTGACCGCAGTATCTTCTGGAGCCCATAGTAGGCACGACTTCCGCTGATGATGCGCCTTCATATTTCCCGACTAACATTGTTGTTAGGATCCGAGGTAAACGAACTCGTCCACCACCACGAAGGTATCCCCGTCTATCGTGACACTGCTTCCTAGCCGGGCTCTGTTGCGCTCAGTTCCGCCTACCAGCATTTTCGACGTTGTTTTCGACGCATTCGCCATTAGCCCGACTCGTGTTGCTTCGCGTTTAAGGCGGGTGAACAAATCTGCCACCGTTTCAAATTTTCGCCCAATAATGTCCATGTTGTCCGCGAAGCAAACAAATTGACCGGAATTTGTGAAAATCGCGACTCGACTGTTAAGTCCGGCTCTCCGCATGACACCTTCAAGCGCAATATTGAACAACATGAACGAAGGTCCATCGCCCTGTCGTAGTCCCCGCCGAGACTCGAACGAACTGGAGTGTTCGCCCGAGATCTTCACGCAGTTTTTTACACCGTCCATCGTTGCCCTAATCAATCTTGTGAGCTTCCCGGGAAAGTTGTTCTCGTTCATGATCTTCCATAGCTCTACACGGTGAATACTATCGTATGCCGCCTTGAAATCGATGAACAGATGGTGCGTAGGGACCTGGTACACACGACATTTCTGGAGGATTCGCCACACGGAAAAGATCTGGTCCGTTGTTGAGCAGAAGTGGATGAAACCTGCATGATAACTTCCCACTAACTCGTTTGCTATAGGTGAAAGACGACGGAAGAGAATCCGGGATAGCACTTTGTAGGCGGCATTTAGGATAGTGATTGCACGATAATTTTCACACTCCAGTTTGTTGCCCATTTTGTAGATAGGACATATAACGCCTAGCTTCCACTTCTCCGGTAGCTGTTTTGTTTCCCAGATTTCGACTATCAGCCGATGCACACAAGCGGCCAACCTGTTCGGGCTCATCTTGATGAGTTCTGCTCCGATACCATCCTTGCCAGCGGCCTTTTTGTTCTTGAGCTGTTGAATGGCATCCTTAACCCTCTAATACCCAAATTTTTATTTTTGATTTAAGTATTATTTTTCGTTATCTAAAATCGTTCTAAACACGTTTTGGGCATTTATTTATTTTTATTCGCAAATTTTTAAATTTTGGTTTTTGATTTTTATAATTTTTATTTTTGAACATCCCTAGCTTTTTTCATTTTTTCTTGAAGCCTTTTCTAGTTGTGGATTTTTGGCAATAATAAAAATTTTAATTGTTACGGTATTTTGAAAAATATTAAATTTTTAATTATTTTTTTTGAGCGTATTTTATCTTCCGTGTAACTAACGGAAAAACAGGTTTGAAATGATTTTAATACCACCAGGCTCTTCGTTTGTGATAGGTTAATCGTAGAAAAATATGAAAGGTACGATTTTTTATATTACACGTTAAATGAAGCCCAGGCATTTGTAGGTTATATAAAAATGCAATTTTTCAAACAATTTCTAAAAATACAAAAAAGTTTCAAAAGTCATAAAAAACTTTTCTTATATGTTATGAGTCAAAGTATAAGACAAAAATAAAATCATTTTGATTTCCGTGCTTCGAAAAAATACACAAAATTCCAAAGTGTACCCCGTCTAAAGGCGGGGTTGGGTATTAGACTGGTCCACCCTAGTATGGGAGAAAAATAAAGTTGTATAATTCCACGGGGCACGCACCAGGATTATTCTTTAGGGTTAGAGGAAAACTTCCTGAAAGTTTCAGCTCATTTGGTCGTTCCATGAGCTGGCGCAATTGAATTGAAGTTAATATGGGATTTTCAGCTCCAACATATAGGAAACAGCACATCATCTCCTGTTTGAGTCAGGAAAGTTGTTGATCGCGTTCAATTGAACCCAGAATTTCAAAAACACTACTTGATACTATAGCAAACAATATTGTAGAAGGTTGTATGATGATTAAAATTGATATGATTGCTGTTTTAACTATCTGAAGTAGATTTGCAATATTGCATAGTATTCCTTCAACTTAGCTGGGTGGCTGGGCGAGCTGCGGCACAAGGTGCATGCACATGTGTGATTGTACGGGAGTGCTGATCTAAGCCTAACTTTCAACAACTGAAAGCTTAATGAAAATGAGCTTAAATCCAGATACAACCTTCGGCAACTATGTTCATTAGCGTATCAACTAGTGAATTTGTCATTCTGGGCTCAATTGAACGCGATTAACTAGTGTACGAGACGAAACAGTGACATAGGGTCAATTTTCAATATATTTGAGACGAATATTCCATACAAATTTTGAATTGAATGCGCCAGCTGGGGGAGCAACCAAATGAGTTGAAATTTTGAGAGAGCTTTTTTCTTACCCTAAGGCACATATCTAGAGGGTGCCCCGTTGAATTTTACAACTTTTTTGTTTAAGGGCCAGTCTATTGGGTATTAGAGGGTTAAGGTGAAACAGTTTGGAATCAACTTCTAAGATTGCACTAAAACTTCATAGCCACAAATCTCGCGAAGAAAGCATCCCATAACAGTGAACTTTTTATTTTGGCTTTGTGCACTAGCAAAAAGCTTAAAATAAGAAGATCAGGAACGTTTGCCAACTATTTCTCCAGTTTTTTGCCTTCGAAAACGTGAGTAGGGGGAGAAGTCGGCCATTGTGCCGACCATCTTTGGATTCCGAGATGTTTTACCTTAACTTCTCCCATCGTGGGAGCTGGTTGGTTTCCACTGTCTGCTGTGCAAGATGCTCCCATCCTTATCCCGGCACTTCTCAGTTCGCGGCACGAAGCCTTTGCGGGATGTGTTGAGTTTCGGATAGAACTTCCGCGTTTCTTGAGAACGGTACAGCAACACCATCTCTTGGCATTCCACCTCTTCCAGACGGCGCTTTTGGTCCCGGGATAGGCGGGTTTGCTGTTTCCGCTTCAGTCTGTATCGTTCCACGTCTTGCCGCGTACCATGCTGCAACATTGCAGCCCGCGCTGCATTCTTCTTCTAGTAAACATCCTGGCGCTCCTCGTCGAACCAACCGTTTCTCGAACTACGTTCCACGTATTCGAAAATACTTTCGGCGGCGTCGTTAATGGCTGCTTTGACTGTCTTCCAGCAGGGAGAGTCTTCAAAAGGGAGCCTATCGAGCTCGCCCTCATCCGCCAACGCCGTCCGATAGAAGGTATGTATTTACCATTTTTTTTATCACGAGTTATTTTTTTAACAGTGACAGATGATAAGATTATTGGAAAGCCACCAATTCATACAATTCCACTAAGCACAGCATAGGTATGCTAAACATTGCCACCGACGATGCCCGTATATTCTATCTACGGGTGCGACACTACAATCTTAACAAAGATCATGTTCATTATATGACCAAATCGAGTTCTATTGTGCCATTGTAAAAAAACTACTTGTGTCTTAAAATTTGAACAAAATCTAGTATTAAACATAAAAAGTTTCCTTATCTTCTATGATTTTATTTCGTTACGCTTGTTTGCAAAAACTCAACATAGACAAGAGGGAAATTCACAAAAAAAAACTTAAATTTCAATCTTTCAATCATTTGACTTTGCTAAACGTCAAATGTGTGCACTGGATATGTCCAAATAAGTTTTTGTAGAATAAATTAATTCACTAGCTGATACTTTGGGAAAATTATGTTCGGCTGTAAAAAAAAAACATACTTATTCATCACTGAACCAATTATAAGTACTGGTATAATTCGTACAAACTCGTAGGTGGTGTAGTATATAACGGTTTCTAGATTCGTTTTTTTTTTTGTTTAAGGTGAAGATAAATCGAAGCCAAACCTCAAATATTCAAGAGCACAAATCTGGAGAACCAAACATTCGTTTAAGCTGAAACCTTAATCGACTGCTCAGCAGCTGGTGGTGACCAATCGATTAAGTTTTAAGCTCAAACGGGTGTTCGGTTCTCCAGATTTGTGCTCTTGAAAATTTGAGGTTTGGCTTCGATTTATCTTCACCTTAAAGCGAACCGATTAAAACTCTCCGCTCCCCTTAAAGAATGTCTCTCCGATGTCCGACACGAGTCTTCACGTCCCATGCGTCGTTCGTTCTATTCCGATACATAGTCATTTCGACGTTGCCAATCATCCGATGCCAAAATCCTAGATAATTTCGCGGCTATTCTCTCGCTTTTCACTCGTCATGCCGAAATATACCACTCGACCCGAATACAATCAAATCCTCAAATCTCTGCTAGACGTGTTGAATCATATTAGGCAGTTTATTTGCTTTTTCAAAGTGAAACACGCTCAAATTGATCAGCATGTTTTATAACGACTACCTTTTTGATATGAAACCATTATCTACTACAGGTGGTACAGCCTAGTGATCCTTTATACGAGAGATATGCGGAAGTAAAATGGAATGATTTGGCAACAGACCAGCAGTGCGGAGTTTGCTCGGCGTAGATAATAATATTGTAACACGGACATGACTTCTAAATTGCTAAAACGTGTATTTTTGTTTCGTTATACATCTTTGAGCTACATTTCCAAGCAAATAAACAGCAGAAAAAATCAACAAATAATATCGCATTGACAAAAATTTAGAAAGGAAAAAAAATCATCTCTTTGCTCTGTGCAAAACAACTTTCACCGAAATAATTTCAAGCCGATTACATTAATCCTCAAGAAAAGTTCAAAACAAGCATAACGCATGTTTGTTTGGTTCACGCTTTGACAGCTCTCGTTATGCCTCGCTAGCCCAGGACCCTATGAAGATCTCTAGCTTTTAGACGAAATTGAAGCATCATCTAACTGTCGGGAATAGTCCTGGCTATCTTTTTGCAAAAGCTGAGGACAAAGAAGGGATAAACAGTCAGCGTACGCAAAAAATGTTTAAGATGCGACATTTTCTGAAAGGGGGTTTGAGAATTGCAGTAACATCCTCTCATAGGTATCAGGAATATTTGGTGTTTAAGTGGAGAAGGCAAACGTCATATGATACGTGTAATCCACGTTTAGGCATTCGAAACGGTTCCCATGGAATTCTCTCGCCTTTTTAACCCCTCTACCGGCAGCTTCATTTTTTGCCTCAAAATAAATATTCAAATCGTTACAACTTTTTTGTTTTTCAATATTTTTGCAACATTTTTTCACAAGTTCTCAAACAACTCTTCGAGTTTAGGAAACCGTGTTGATATTTATCATTGATGATCTGGTTTTGAAGATATTCCGATGTTTCTTGGGGAGCAAATAGCAAAATCATGAGCAAAATATCTTCCTTTCTGAAATATCCTTCTGGTAAGCCGAACCGGGAGCCAGATCCTATTTTTGGCACTTTTGATTCACTTCGGCAGTGGGGTTTTTGGGACTGACAAAAAACCCCCCATGCCAGAATGAATCTTGGAAGTGCCCAAGTAACTCTGCACCCTATATGTAAGAATTTTAAGGAAAACGCAAACCTACTGAGAAACGATTGAATTGGATAACCATGTTTATTGCATTTGAATGATCCAACAAATGCCCTCTTCTGGATTCCTCGGATACTTTAAGTCTATCTATCTTCTTCTTTACAAACAAAAATGGAGTGGTGTTTGTATGTCACAAAATGGCTTGAGAACGGATCAACGGATTGACTGCTGAACTCGACAAGGGATGCGACGCGTTCATGCGAGAAAAAAGATCTAGAAAGTCTTCAAAATAAAAGGGGAAACAGGAGAAGACTGTGTGTCATTTTATATAGGAGATGACTAGACGTTTTACAACAGCCTGCTTAGTGGCAATACAAAGTTTGCCAGGACCACTAGTTTACTTTAAAGAAAAAAAAAAATGATTCCGAACATTTGGGCACGTGCACAGTTTACAGGAGCGCATTTTTGTGAATCATTTTGCTTGATATCTTTGTATTTGTATTTACTTTCGGATGGCTTTCTCAATCTGGTAGTCGAAAAACAATGTTTTTTTTTTACATTCCCGCCGTTTTTCCTTTCAAGGGGCGTAAGATCTATCGTCTCCCGTTATAAATAGATTGTCGTCTGATTGGCGATGGAAAGCGCGCGTTTTGGTTTTTAGGTTTAACAACGGATTTTATATGTACCACACAACACTGCAAGGACTTTTTCAAATTGACCATTTTGAATATCAGATCTTAAAGATTTATGCAAATTGAAATGAAGGTCATTGCAAATGAATAAAGATAACTTAGGCTGTTCCAAAAACAACCATTTTTACTCGATCAGTCTTACAGGAATATTTCCAGCCACATGAACACTCCAAAGTTTCTCTAGCTACTTGTAGAAACTAGATATGGGTACGAGTATACTGACATTAAAACGTTAGGTATTTTCAACATATATCGAAATTTTATTATTTCACAAACCTGTCGTATTACGTTGAAACTTTAGTTATTTTGTAGAATTATGTGTAAAGGATTTACAGAGTAATGCATGTGAATTTTATGGAAAGAAGACCAATGGCACAACAGTTCGCTTGAATTGGGAGGTATCTGCATCGCTTTAGAATATTATTCTAAAACTGACAATTTAAAGCTATACTTTCAATCTCACTTCACAAAATAAAACATATGGCACAACAATGTCAATCTGGATCAATCCACAGGCCACCCCTATGATGATATCAATGAACACTGCATTTAGCCAGCACAGGTAATTGTACTCTGAACCTATAATTCTCAGTGCATTATATAGAATTGTTATTCGCCGCCATTATAATGCTCACTCATGGATTTATCAAGTGTTTAATATCTTCACTTCTGGCCAGCGTTTTCCTGAATAAATTACTATCATTTTTAATCGATCGAAATCGAGTTCCGTTGGCAATTACTCACTGTCACCAATGCTGTCTGACCACGTGTCTGGATTTAGTATATATAAATCACAGTCTGGAGTAAGTAAATCCAACATTTGTTTTTGAGAAGTTCCAAGTTGCAGAATTGTTTCTACTCAGACAAAATGAAATCTTTTGTTGTCTTTGCCCTGGTATTCGTGTGCACCATTCTTCTGGTGGTGAGTATTTTCACAAGTCTCGTAACCTTAATCATTTAATCCTCACCAATGTTTTCTTTGGCGCTTAAGGAGGTCACGCAAGCATTCCACGACGATCAAGGCAAAAAAGATCCCCATATCGAGGAGCTGCAGGAAATGCTGTCGAACCGTATGCTGCCGGAGATGGAGGACTTCCCTCGGTTCCGTCGGTGGGCTGAAGAGGATTCCGACAACCAGAATGGACAGCAGGGTGGTGGCCAACAGGGAGGCGGTGGTGGTGGCGGACGTGGCCGGAATGGACCAAAGGGTCCCGGAGGACGTGGGCCACCTGGAGAGCAGAAAAATGAGGGACAGTAACAGTGTTGAACTAGAACAACTGATTTTTCGAAAAAGTAGTGTAGGTGTTTGCACATTTTGATTCAGAGTAGATTGGATGAGCACTGTTAAATTTGAACGTCTTGTTATAAATTTGGACTGAAATGAACTCATATCACTTGCGGCATAATCTACTGTTTTCATTCTTTAAGCTTTTATAATATTAAGGTAAAAAGCTAGATTATTTGATCTACGTAAGCAGTGGATCGATGAGTTAAGGTGAAGATGCATCGAAGCCAAACCTCGAATTTTCAAGAGCACATATCCAGAGGGTCAGACAACGGACAAACTGAAAACATGATTGATTGTTCACTCGCTAGTGGTGACCAATCGATCAAGTTTTCAGCTTGAACTGCTATCTGGTTCTCTAGATTTGTGCTCCTAAAAATAGTTTTGGCTTCGATTCATCTTAATCATCTTAATTCATCGATCCACTGATGCTTATGTAGACCAATTGATCTAGCTTTTTCACAATTTTTTGAATCGACATTGAATGAATATCGTAAAGTGGTTAAATTCATGCAAGTACACATATTAATTTCACACACCTTGCCTCTGCCCTGAATGAACTCCTTAATCAATTGCCTAGTTCTCTACAGCCATTAGTCGTCAGTTTTCAAGCTATTTGTGAGAAGAATACTAAATTGCCTCGCCAACTGCATCGTACTGTTTGGACTTGAATTTTTTTGGATTCATAAAAGAATGTCTAACGATACAGAAAATTTAATCTGTATACGAATTCATCGAAATGTCCCAAGCGCAATGTCAAGAAAAATTAGCATTAATTTGATATTTTTTCATACAAAACTCCGAGATCGCAAAAATAAATCAAGGCGTAAAAAGTACATGATATAGTTCATTCAAAATTTTTCCACCGGCCCTGAACCTGCGTGATTCAGAAGCACTTTACTCGCCTAATGTGATAACGCTTGAAACGTAATGAGAGAGATCGGTTATTAGCGCATCGTTTAGTGTCCCGATTAGAAGAAAATAGCAAGCATGCAACAATTGCATACCATTATTTTCTACCAAAGAGAACGGCGAGAATGGCATGCCTAGAAATGATTGGTTAGGAGGGCAAACGGAGGTTGTCGAGTACCTGGACTCTTTCCACAGTATTGAGCACTCCCTGTGCCGAAATATTCTTAATTTTTTTTTTAATTTTTATACCGTCGGCGGTGGCGTTATCGGCGTCACGGCATTATCAAGTTTTGGCAGCGGCGACGGCGGTGTAATTTTGATAATTTTCTTATATTTTCCTGTTACGTTTCTACTGGGATTGAGCCTACTTCTCAACTTAGTTTTCTACAAGCACTTCTTTTTATTCTCCTTGGCAGGCTGAGCCGGCTACTCAGCATAGTGTTTTAAGAGCATTTCCACAGTTATTAGCTGAGAGCTTTCTTTGCCTTAGTTGCCATTTTCGCATTCGTATATCTGTGGCAGGTACGATGATACTTTATGCCCAGAGAAGTCAAGGAAATTTCTATTACGATAAGATCCTGGACCGACTGGAAATCGAACCCAGACACTTTCAGCATGGTTTTGCTTTGTAGCCGCGGAATCTAACCACTCGGGTAAGAAAGGCTCCAATTCAAATAATACAGCGATTAAAATTGTTGACCCGTATTCGTTTATCTGAAATGATCTTGGAAACCTTGAAAAATTCCTAAGCGAATATTTGCAACATAACCAAGAAAAAGTTCGCAAGAAAACTCATGGAAATATTCTTGGTATCGAATACCTGATGGTATACTAACAGAATATATTTGGAAAATTTATTCAGTTTTTATAATCTCTGGACAAAACCTAAAAATAGTCCCTGAACGAATCCTTGAAAAAATAATGAAGAACCAAGAAAAATACTCGAAGACCATGAAAGCAAATCGCAGGATTATTTGGAGAAATTACCCCGGAAACATGTGCATTTATTGAAAACAATATGTTAGAAGAATATTTGGAAATTTGTTGCTGAACTTGTGGGAAAACTCTTCGAAGAATACTTGCACGAATGTTTGAAGTTATTCTCAAAGTAATCTAAAAAAAAAAAAAAATCAAAATCTTTTTAAAAATCTAGTACCAATATATGTGCTAATAATGACTTGCTTGGAAAATGTCCCGGACAAAACTTTGAAGGAACTTCTTCTAATATACAATACAAAAATTTTGTAACTATTACTGAAGGAGTTCTGGAATGTATCCTCGTAGTATATATTAGAAGAAATCGTTGCGGAATCTCAAGAGTTTTTGGACGAATCCTTTAAGAAACGCATTGAACATTTTCTGCAAGAACTCCTGGAGTATTAGCAAGAAAAGTTTATTGAAGTATCCCACAAAATGTTTGAGGATTTCTAAGGGTGATTTCTGGTTTACTTAAACAAAAACTACAAACAAGATTTTCAAAGAAATCCTGTTGAAAAAAAATAGAAGGATACTTTGAAAAACTTTTGGAGAAAGACATAGCATTTTTTTAAGGAGTTATTAAAGTGGTTCTTCGATGAATATATGGTTCAATTCTGAAAAACACAAACAAGATTTTTCAATAAATTTCTTGTTGAAAAAAATTTGAATTAGACTTGGTATAGCTTTTAAAGAAAGACATAAAAGAGGTTTACATTTTTTGAAAGAATTAATGTGGAGTAATTCATGAGCTAGTGCATCGTGATCATTTTTGAACCAATTTATATGCGGTATCATAGACGGTTTAAGGACAAAATGTCGAAACCCAAAACGTCGTTTTTTCAAAAAAATATACCGTCGTTGGGGGTGACAATGGGTCAAAAAGGGATATGTGCGATTTATTTTTTGAATAACTATCGCAATTTAACTCCAATAAACTGCAAATTTGGTGTGTATGTACTTTGATGGTACATTAACAACTGTTCAAAAAATTAACGACAAATATTTATTCACAGCGGCACCACAAGAGAATGAAAAATGATCCAATCTCACCCCATAGAGGGGGTGACATTGGGTCACTGTAATTGAAATAACTTGTTTTTGAGAATATGATTTCAAAACCATTCACAACTGAAAAATATTGACAAAAAACAATGCAAACAAGACAAAAAGATATCTAAGATGTTTCACAAGTATGATAAACCCACTTAAAAGGAAGATTATACTGAAAATTGAAGAGCTATGAGAAAAAAAAATGTAAACCCAGCATTTATCGTCAAGTTTACATAAATTTTCTTGGTTTTTCCCTCAAATTGTCTTCAAAGTCTCATCCCCATTGCTATAAAGCCCATTCAGTTTCCCCAAAGGTGTACTGAAACAGTGATTATTTTAAACCTTCGCAAAAAGTTAAATTTCGGTGAGACATTCCATGATCAATAAATTTCAGGCAGAAGTTGACGTCATAATCCCAGTATTCCAACTCATTTGTACTTCCGTGAGATGTTTCTATAATATGAAAACACTGATAAATAATCATATTTAGAAAAAAAAAACAGCCTTTTGATACAAATTTACGATGTTGCTGCGCACGAAACACAGTTGCTGGTTTGAGAAGTTGTCAAAATGCGTTGTATTGTTATGCAATGCACGTAATACTCAAGTAGACTTGTTTGATGTTTCAGAGATGCTGTATTTAGAAAGAACAAACACATCTCAATGAAAAAAGAGAACACCCGGCACCGTAAAATGTCAAAAAAGTGGACTTGGAATTTCATTTACTATCGTTCTTGCTTGACCAAATCTCACCCCCATTTTCAATGTTTTAGACATCGTACCGAAAAAAATGATTTTTTTTGTGGGAAAGTCAAACAGATTCCGGAAAATACCTGTGAGGTGTAATGAAAAGACTTTCAACATACTACTTATACAACGCTAGAGGGTAGAATACATGCGTGATATTTTGTACAGGAGAAATTTAATGTTGTAAATTTTATCTAGTTTCAACATGCAAGTTTATTGATGTAGTGCACAAAAACTACTATTTCTAAAAATGTATATTGTTATGAATTATGTGTAATAATAAGTTCCCTAACATATTAATTATTAATTTTAGTAATATCAGCGTTATTAGCTGAAATATTTCACAAAACATATTTTTCCGTTTTGACCCAATCTCACCCCCTAGACCCATTGTCACCCCCATCGACGGTATCTCAAAAACTAAAAAACATCCATCGCTGAAAATTTGACAGTATACGTAAAATTTTCTGAACTTTCAAGAAAAAATTAGAACAGCGATAGCCACTTTGGTCCCGAGGCCTTCAAAACATGAAAAAACGGAAACTATTGAGTTTCTTTCATGTAAAAAACACAATTTTTGTGAAATTTTATATTTTTCCTGGAAAGTCAAAATCTTTAGCCTTCATTTCGTCCAAAAAGATCGAAAATCGGTCGAACGGTTCAAAAGTTATAATATTTTTAAAAATAAAAATTTTGCAAAATCGCGATTTTTCTGGTCACCTTATTTCGGAAATGGTCACCCTAATCAAAAAATCCAAAAATACGTGTATCCTTATTTCAGATAAAGAACAAAAAATTAAATATTCACGGAATTCGGAGACCCACTAGATCGGTTTTTCATGGAATGGCTGTATATATATATTTTTTTTACTGCTTTTTTACTTGTTTGAAACATTGTTAGTTTGTTTGTGTTTGCCTATTTTTTCATATTTCATGTATTAAAAAAAAAATAGATGGACATTTTGTCAAACTATCGTATTAATTTTCTTTTCGACGTCTTGTCCCTTTGACGTGTTATCCTTTCGACGTTTTGTCCCTTCGACGTTTTTTCTTTCGTCGTTTTGTCACCCATTTTCTGATTACCCCTTTCTAGATATTTTGTATCTTGATAATAATTGAACGAGTTATTGATTTGATTATCATGTTATTTCATGAGTAAATTGTTTTTATTATTTTCTGTTAATACATTTCCTTATTCAATGCAAGTAGTCAGGTCAACAACTAGTTAAGTTATCAATTATTTATCCGCTCGGAAAGAGTGATAAAAATGCGCATAAAGTAATTTTTGGTATAATATCTGATGTTTTTGACTTGTGAAACCACTTAAAATTGGTAAAAGTTTCTGATGAAAAAAAAAAACAAGCGTGTGTTTGGGGAATGAATGTTCATTTAGTGGAATTACCATTGAAAACACAGGTGCCCCATAGAAATTTCCATAGCCACCATTGAAGAACTAATAAAGATTTTTTTTTTTTTCAAAAATGCTTGAAAGAATTTCTGTCAAAATAACCAAAGGAACAGTATGGGAAATCATGAAGAATTTACTAGAGAATTCTGTTAAAGAATCCTGGCATAACCCCACAAGAATTTCCATTAGAAAAAAAAATGAATGATCAGTTGACGAAAGTCGAAGAAGTAATTAAAAAACATGTTTGCTGTATAAGAACTGAAACAAATCACAATCAGATCCATGTAAAAAAATCTGGAGGAAGTCTAGGAAATTCGATTGGGTATTTTCTGAATAAATTTCAAGAATAATTCTTAGCGGATTTACTACTCAGGAATTCGTTGAAAGAATGTAGGTATCCATGAAATTCTTTGAAAAATTACAGAAAAAAACGCGATAGTTTCTCGATGAATCTCTATGAAAGAAATCTGAATTATTACTGAAGGAATTTTTGAAGCGTGTCTCAGATAAATAATTGTAGGAATTCCTGCTGAGACATACGAAAGGGGGCCCAGATAGCCGTAGCGGTAAACGCGCAGCTATTCAGCAAGACCATGCTGAGGGTCGTGGGTTCGAATCCCGCTGGTCGAGGATCTTTTCGTAAAGGAAATTTTCTCGATTCCCAGGGCATAGAGTATCTTCGTACCTGCCACACGATATACACATGCAAAAATGGTCAATCGGCAAAGAAAGCTCTCAGTTAATAACTGTGGAAGTGCTCATAAGAACACTAATCTGAGAAGCAGGCTCTGTCCCAGTGGGGACGTAACGCCAGAAAGAAGAAGAACATACGAAAGAATCCATGAAATAGGTTTTCAGGTTTATTGAATAAATCCTTTAGAATTTTTGAAGAAATTCCTGGATTAATTTTTATTACACCATTGTTCTCAAAAGAAACTGTAGGGAGAATCTTTAAAGTAATTTATGTGAGAATACTTTAAAGAAATCTTACATATTCCCGGAAAGAAAGCTTTAAAATATCCAAGAAGGAATGGAAAAGAATCTCGAATGAGTCCCTCAAGAAACGCCTAAGGAAAGAAATATCGGTGAAATTATTCATGAATAAATTACCGGAGGCTTCCCTTAAACAAACATATGAGAGAAAACTTTGAAGACACTTTTTTGACACTAATTTCTGGATATACACTTGCTACAATTTTTTGAGGAGTATATGATGGAACTCCTATAAAGATTTCTTGGTAGTGTCTTGGAGTAACTCCTGAAGAAATCTCAATTGATTTTCATCGATGATTTTTTGAGTAGTTACTAAAGGAATCTCTGTAAGCATTCTTCGCTGGTCTTACAGGCATTTTGTTGTATGTAATGTCTGAAGTATCTCTGGAAGGTTTCAAGATGAAATTGATAGAGAAGTTTCTAAAGTACATAGATAAATATATAGAGAAATTTTTTAATAAATTCCCCGAATAATTTCTGTGAGAATTTCTATAGGAATTCCATAAGCAACATAGAATTATTCCGTAGAGCATTTAATGGTAAAATATCAAATTTTATGTCGGCGTGAAAATACAAAATCGGTGACATTGTGCTGATCGGCGTATGGAGCGTCGCCGATACCTTATTCGGCGTCGGCGTGATGTAAAATGTTTCGGCGGCGGCGGCGGCGTGGCACGGCGGCACACAGGTCTACTTCCTAATCTACCCGGAGCTGATCGGCTGAATCGATGATGATCAGCTACCTCAGTCTCAGCCTGTTGTTATTTGACTCTTAAAGTCCAGGAACCTTAAATTTCCAAATGGTAACATTATGGAGATTAGTAGATCAATTATGTTGAAATGAATTTTCAAGTAAGTGGGGACAGTTGGTCTTTCAACTTGGATGGGACATCCTCCCTGATCCCTCCCCCTATTCTGGACAACATTAAAAGCATGGACACACGGAGGGTTTTTTTTCAGATCTCAATTTGTTTATCGCAGACATATTTGTAACAAAACGCTCAATTTGTTATGAGGTTTCAAACAAAATATTAGTTCTGCAATTTGCGTTTGTGGCCATAATAAAACTGGTCTGGGCAGTGCTGACGTGTTCGGATTCACGCGCAATAGGATTGATTATTTTCTCTCGGTTTTCTGTCAATTGGTGAGCTGGTTTCATGCTTTTATTTTTAATCTTAAAATATCTACGACTGTACATTTAATCGTTACAACGGTGGGGCCTGAATTTGATTTTTCAACTATGAGTGGTTCGTCACTGTGAGTGTCGGCATAAGCTCTTGTTCGCAATATATTGGTGAGAAATAAATTGTCCAGCCGATAGTCTGTTGCGGTGTGATATATATGAGCAATATATAGCAAAATATGGTTTATGTTTGACATTTTATTCTGCTCGGGTCATATACTATTTTCGCTTATCTCACACAATTGTGTAAATTAAAAGAAGCAAAATTGAAAAACATATTGCTTCGTGTTCTTTTTATTCTCATTTTTGACATTACGCCCTCACTAGGACAGAGCCTGCTTCTCAGCTTAGTGTTCTTATGAGCACTTCTACCGTTATTAGCTGAGCGCTTTCTTTACTAAAGTTGCCATATTCGCATTCGTATTGCTCAGGTAAGTCAAGGAAATTTTCTTTTACGAAAAGATCCTAGACCGACCGGGAATCGAACTCAGACACCTTCAGCATGGCTTTGCTTTGTAGACGCGGACTCTAACCACTCGGCTAAGGAAGGTACGGTTTCTTCATACTCATGTTTGATAGTGGAAAAGATTGTTGTTTTTTTGTAAGGATCAACTATACTGCTGTCAAAAGTAACGACAAAAATAATATTGGCGATCTTCAGCAAGAATTATGATTGTTAGGTTTGCACTTTTAAGCACCATTTCGGCCAAACACCACAAGACTCTCAAGTTCCCTTCGTGATATCTCGAAACGCAACAGAATCAGTTAAGCAAATACTCGACATTGTTTGCCGACGCCTGCATAATTATCGGGAACAATGTCAGCCAAACATTTCATCTCGTTCCATAAATCATTCCTCGACACGTAACACTTTGGATGACGATCCGTACCGCAGCCCATTAAAAAGTCGGAAATCCTTGCTTCGCGCTAATATTTGCACGATCATCCGCCGTTGGAATTCCCATCGTTCCTATCCGAACGGCTATCCAAAGATCCACCACCAGTTGCCGTGCACAGGGTTTCGTTTGGCTGAAAGCGTGAACTTTATTCAGTAACATCTTTATACTTATACTTTATACTTATACTAAGTTTGTCTTCAATCATGTTTCTGGAAGAAAATTTTCTAAAAATTTAGTGCATATATTGGCGGTTATGAATGAAAACCGAATTTAGTACCATTTAATTCCACTAGAGTTTGTATCTTATATTTTTTAGATAATTTTCGTTCGAAGACATCACTCCAAAGAATATTACCTTTAAAGGTGCTACTTAATAAGGTTCACGATTTCGACCAATCGAAACACTATGCAGCGCTTCGGTTGCGTTGCGTCGTCCATCGGTTGTCGTTATTGCCATTGTAAGTGACCGGCAAACAATAATATTTACATGCTCATATTTACGGGCATCCGACTCTCCTCCAGCTCCAACTCACCCACCCGTCACCGGGCGTCCCCATTGTCATTCGCATACTTTTTGCACATGACTTTAATGGCTCATTGTTGTTGATTCCAAACCAGACGGCTTCTTTGGAGTTCGGTGGGTGAGCATTGAAGCATAATTACTCCATCGACAATGACGTCAACCATTCTCTCTTCTGAAGAAAAATATATTTAATAAACAATAACAGAAATTGAAATCACGATGATGACGATTTGATGCTACTCAGTCACATTTGTTTGGCAGGGAAAAACCCACGCTGAATTCCTTGGAAATCATTCGCAGTAGGCTTACTTTTCCAACAATTGTCAGGCATTTGTTAAAAATCACAATTTGTCTAGCCACCTTTATCGTGGACAAAAATCACATGGCGTACGACAGCAGGTGCCAAGCGGTTCTCGATTGAACGATCGCAGTAGGCTGCAGATGGCATTAAGGTGAAACATTTTAATTCCGCAGAGCTTGTTTCTTGTTTAACTTTAAATATTTTGACGAGTAAATAAATGGAGGAATGAGTAGAACTATAAGAAATTTGTAATGCAAACACATCAAAAACGATTTTCGTGGTTTTAAATTTTTATTTCGAATACAATTCCACCTTAAGTCATCCGCTGCTCATCAGAGGAGTGGCAAGCTGTTACATTTTATGCAAGACGCAATCCGTTGGTTGTAGCTAACCGCGGAAGGGCGCACTTATCACCGAGGCAAAGTTTGCACGTCGCAGGAGAGAATAAATAAAAATGCCAATAAAAATTCGAAATGTACGACTGAGCGCTTAAAATGTTATTGGTTAGGAACACAAACGTTTGGGGGAATGGTCTGGTCATATAGGTAGTAACTTTTCGAACGATGCAGATTTGTTTTCGTTTCAGTTCTTAATCGTTGTCTGTTATTTTTAAGATTGGGTAGGATAATGTCAGTGTTAAATCTACGTGTGCTTTGTTGCTTTAAGCTAAGTATGCTGTTTCGCTCAAGAAAAGTAATGAAATTCCTTGACTGAATGGGTCAAGAAATTTCCTACAGAGAGCCCTATTTGAAATGACATTTCTTTTCAACTGCGTACTGCGATCAGAAAAATGTGATTTTCTGGACCATTCCTGGGAAGAAATTTTCCACGCATCGAGATAGGCGATTCCTTCTCTTGTCAGTAGCAAACTAGGCTTTAAGGCTGGTTTGCTACTGACAAGAAAATGAATCGCCTATCTCGATGCGTGGAAAATTTCTTCCAAGAAATGGTCAAGAAAATCACATTTTTCTGATCGCAGTACGCAGTTGAGAAGAAATGTCACTTCAAAGGGGGCTCTCTGTAGGAAATTTCTTGACCCATTTAGTCAAGGAATTTCTTTACTTCTCTTGAGCGAAACCGCATATTTAGCTTTAAGCCTGATTTGCTACTGAACAGGAATGGCTAAAGAAATTTCTCACCGATTCCTTGCAGAAATTTTCTACTGCGACTCCCATTTGAACTGACATTTCTTTC
Organism: Aedes aegypti; assembly: GCF_002204515.2. NCBI lineage: Eukaryota > Metazoa > Arthropoda > Insecta > Diptera > Culicidae > Aedes > Aedes aegypti. The sequence goes on along the minus strand of NC_035109.1, from coordinate 388,601,869 downwards.
CAACTGCGTACTGCGATCAGAAAAAAAAACGCATTCTAGATCGATTCCTTGCAGCAATTTTCCATGCATCAAGATAGGCCAAGAAATTACTTGTCAACAGCGAATCAGGCTTTACGCTAAAAGACATACAGCTATTACAAACCTAAACCTAAAACCGTAAATCCGTAAAACACGCTCGCGGAGTGCTGGCTATTTCGACGCCATCTTTGATTGATTTGATTGCATCCGAGCGAAAAGAAACATGCCATCCATTATTAGGGAGGTCAGAGAGCAATTCTCTTGGAAAAAAATAACGCTTCTTACTTTAATTACAGAAATGTATTGAAATCATTCTCATTTTTTACTGAACACCCATAAATTTGGTAAAAATTCCATTCGAATTTGTTTCTGTAATTATCTGACTGTTCTAAAATTAATTTCAAGTAAAAATCACGTTGAAAAATTTAAAGACAAAAATTCTTCTTCAAAAACATACCTTACATACATCACTTCTTTTTTTATAACGTTATTTGTAAAACATTGCTGAATGCATTATAAATGATGAATATTTATCCATAACATAACAACATAATACATAATACACAAAACAACATGAAAATCTAGTTGCTCCAGGGAATCGGGGAAAAACAAGCACCATGGCTTAGCAGAGCGATCCCATCGAAATTTCCGTTGGAACGAGCTATACAACTTATTTTTAATCTTCCTATTGCGACAGTTATCAAATTTTTCCACCTTATGGATTTCCCCAATGTGCGTTGATTGAGGGAAAAAATGTAGTTCCGTTTGTTGTCTGATCTGGCCCGTGCTTTTGACCTATATGGTTTGGGTCAGCCAGCGATATAGATGACAGCAAGACGGTTTTCTGGACTAGAACGGGAATCGACCCCCTTAGTAATATAACTTAGTAGTATAACAAATGAACCATCTCTAACTCGAAGGATGGACAACTTATATTGAGTGTCTTGAACTTGATCTGCTACCGATAGTTTGTGTCGTGATCAGGGATTGAATCCTGAGAAAATTGAGAGAATCTCTCACGTATCACTCTCTGTAACAATCATGATTTGCAGTATACCATAAAAGACTGTTTTTGCTACAGCTCTGATTAGATAAAACCCCTCTAAACAAGCTCCAAACCTGGGGACACTATTGGTATCTTCAATGGTAATCACGCGAGAAAAATGGATTTTGTCATCGCTCTCTCTTTGGGCTTCTCGTTCGCTGCTCTTATTTATCAAATTTGATACAACTTGCGATACATTGCCGTTCGTGAACCGCTACAGATGGGATGTTTTCCTTCGCTTGCTTTGATCGTGCTTCTAAATCAAATGAGGACGAATTCTGCCATGCCTGGTCGTTATGTTTAGCCGTAAAATCATACCACATCATACCCACTGTTGCGGTAGGTGATGATTTTCGGAGATCCAAAGAGCGAAACTCGTTTTTGATGCTGCAATTTGTATTAAATTCATTGATTATAGGTTCAAACATAGTTTTAAGTAGTTTTCAAGGCATGAGTAGTTCATAGGTTTTAACATTAATTAGATATGCAAATCTAAATCCAGTTACTTACATTTTTAGTCAGTTTTATGTTTGAATCCTGTCCAACTAACTTTGCTGTACTATTAATTCACTGATAGGCACTAGAATACATCATCAAAATGAAATGTCAAAATTCATATGTATATTTTCAAAGTTATTTTTGCACACTAAAAAATGCTAATACAGTCCACTGCCCACATCTCGATATCGAAAGGACCATCGATAGGGAGTGGCCGTGAAAAAGAACACATTTTTACTGAGTACTAGATTGAAAACCACTCCGTTACCAAGAACATAATAAACAAACAGCCGTCATATCTTGCTCACAATTATTATAAATCAGTTGGTAATATCATTTGCTCATAAAGCCAGATATGCTGTTCCGCTCAAGAAAAGTAAAAATTTCTGCTCAAGAAATGGTCAAGAAATTTCCTACAGTGAGCTCCATTTGAAATGACATTTCTTTTCAACTGCATACTGCGATCAAAGAAAAATGCTTCTCTTGAGCATTTCTTGCAAGAAATTTCCCACGCATCGAGATAGGCGATTACTTTTCTGTTGAAGTGCATACTTTGCTTAAATCACTAGCATCCTTTGATTATGGAAATATCGAGATGGGGAGAGAAAATCACATGGAGATATGTAGATATTGAGATAAGGAGGTGATCGAGATATGGAGAGAGAAATTGTATGCAGAATGAAGGGACCAAAGAATCCATCGACATAGGGACAGATATCGAGATGGGTGGTAGGTCATTTGGCATAAAGTCGTTTGGCATTAAGCCGTTTGGCATAAAGTCGTTTGGCATAATGGTCAATTGGCATAAAGTCGTTTGGCATAATGCTTGTTTGGCATAATGGTCGTTTGGCATAATAGTCATTTGGCATAATGAGTCTGAAACCAAGAATTTCTCAATTTTCTTTTTTACGTTTCTATTGAATCTTTCTGATGATACAAGGCTTGTTTTGGAGTCAATTGATACAAAATGACACTTTATTCAACAATCATTCGCTCTTGAATAAATTTAAGCATATTAGGAATATTATTGCCAATAGTATTTTATTATTTATCCAGAAATTACCCTTCTTTCATATATTAATTCTTCTTTTGAGTTTCGCCATTGGAACAAATTTTTGCACTGAAGATTTTTATATATTTAGCACAAATTTACCCTTCTATTAATTGTTCTATTTTTTTTTCCTAAATATGATGTAATAATTATTATAGGTATGAATAGTGTTGATTTTAAATTTCAATAAATTTCTCCTTCTTTTATGCATAGGCTGTTCTTTGGAGCTATATTTTTAAGTATTTTTGTATAGAACTGACAAAAAGGCTTAAATTATCAGCGAAAAGAGAAATCGATTACTGCAGTTACTTTGATGGGTTGTGCTACTTTTCCCCGAATGTCGTTTCCCGAATATCCCGTTTCCTCGACTAGCCCACTCCCCCGGAACATTTTTAGCACCCATAATTGTCGTAACTATATACATTTCAGGGGGGGTGAACGAACTGACCATCTAATATGCACCCTTTTTTATTTAATTGGCGGTTCTTTCGAGTTTTACCGTCTTCAGCATTTTTGCCAACATGTGTATAGCCGAGAATGACAGAATACTTCCTTCTTTTGACTGTTTATCGTTCTTTCTCGTCACCACTTTTCGGGGGAACTAGTCATTGCCGCAATAATTTTTGGCGTCAATTCTTGTATTGGTTTAATTGTAAATTTTGCCTTCTTTTAAAAATCGGCTGTTCTTTATGTTTATACTGTTATAAATTTTATTATTTAGTAAAGTTAATTGTGAACCATTTTTATTATCAATTCTTGCCAGATGTGTTGTTAGAATTATAATTATTTCAGAACCTGCCAATATGCAATATATATATATTTTTTTTTGGTGCAAACGCGTGATCTCCTTACGAGATATGCTGGAAAATATATCATTTCAATCACGAAATTTTCCCTTTTCTCGATAATAGACGGTGTTTTTGATGTACACTTCCAAAATTAGAATTTATATTGAACCGTTGAAAAGTTTTGCCACAAATATTTTCTTTTAAAGATGTGTTGTTCATTTGAGCTGTGCTGTGAAAAGATTTTTTTTTTGCGTTAGAGTCTGAAACATTTTAAACGAAAAATAATCTGCTCTCGTATAAAGGCTATTTTTGCATTAAGTCGCATTAATAGATCTTTTGATTACAGCTTTTGATATTTCGCAAAAAAAAATTCCTTTATCAAGTAAGTTACGTCCAAACTGGGACAGAGCTTGATATGCAGCGAAATATTCTATGAGCGTTTCCTTGATGAATAACTGTGAACTTTCCTTGCCAATTTACTGTTTTTAAATATGTATATCGCAACAAGCTCAAAGGTACTCTATGTTCTGAGATGTAGAGACCCGTCACGAGTTTTATTTAGTAATGCTATATAATGTCACAACAATTTTTGAAATTCTTAGCTCGGATAATCTTTGAACGAACACCACGCTTGTTTAGAACCTACCAACATTTTTTGTTGTGGGCTCGGTGGTGTTGATCTCGGTAAAAGCTAAAATGCCGATATTTATTTCAAGTTAATCATTATGCCAAACGGCCATTATGCCAAATGACCATTATGCCAAACGGCCATTATGCCAAACGACCATTATGCCAAACGACTTTATGCCAAACGGCTTTATGCCAAACGACCTTATGCCAAACGACTTTATGCCAAACGGGGTACAATCATCGAGATGTAGAAATCGTGATGTGGAGAGTCGACTGTATTTGTCATAAATGGATAACAAGATCACGTAAAACTTATATTTTTTGAGTGTTAAATTTAGTGTCTCAAATGTCCGGTACTGCAGGATCTCCCTCTAAGTCTGAGTGGTTGAATAGACTACTGATTGGAAACAAAATTTCACATCAACAATCCAAAGTGCATCATAACTTGGCATTGTTTGTCTGCTGGTTCATTGAGACTACACAGCAACGTTTGTTTGTTTACCAATCCATGTTTAGTTCTGGGAAGCTGATAAAGCCAACAATGTCAACATCCCATCTGTTGCGAATCGGATTAGTCAACATACCGTGCAGTAATCAAATCAATTAAAGCCAGATTGCAGGACCACCCATGTTACCAACCTTTTTCACACTAATCGACTTGGTGATGTTAGCAGGTCTTCGATAAGATTTCCTCAATGATCAATAACTTGGTCTGGATGTTGATCGATGAACCATGCGCCTCCATGAACCATCTTCTAATCTCAATTTCAACTTCAAGTCACGATTTCGCAGAATTATTCGTCAAAGATTCTTCAAAGGAAACGGATTTTTTCCATGTTTCCGATAACACACACTCGTCATGTCGCTAATCGGGGCTGATAATGGTCTAATGTTTTCCTTTTTTGTGCGCTCTTTCTTTCGGGCGGTGGTTTTTCTTGTGGTTCGATCATCTGCAAACGCATCAATACTGGCGATTTACTCATTCTCTCGAAAGCTGTAATCCCATTTGAGGAATCTTTAAACCTCCGTATATTATTTGCTCGAGCCGACTGTTGGAATACTAATGGCGTGGAGCGAGTTTGCACTGCTGTTTGATTACGCCACGGTGTGCTTGAAACCGCTATTAACGACAAATAAAATGTCCACCAATTTGGCCCCCATCATTCGGAAAAATAAAGTATTCGAACATCTTCTCAGTGAATTTGTATTTGATTGTAGTAGTCGGAAGCAATAGACATTTTAAATAACACTCAAAACTTATTAAAAATATTAAGAAATCCTAGTGTTTAAACCTGCGTACATATTAATTAAATTTAAAAAGGGTAACATGTTGTTTTGGGAGCATAAATTAAAATTTCTTTGAGAGAGTTGAGTGAACATTTAGAACATTCGGATTACACTCAAAATTTCTATTGTTTAAAATCCTATGAGAAACTTTAAATTGTTTTACGGCCTTTAAAAATATGTTCAAAATTACGACATGTAGTTTTAATGGCATGATTTCATTTTTATAGAAAGTAAGTGGATATGTTTGGGTAGAAATAGTTTTTTTTTAACATACTCAAAGTTTCTTTTACTGAAAACTACGAAAAAGCTTATGTGTTATATTGTTTGTCTTTAAAACTAGTTTCGAAGCGATGACATGTACTTTTTCGACATGAATTTTGTTTTACTAAAACAGTACTTTTGTTTAGGCAGAACGAGATACTCTGGTTAACACTAAAAACTTCTTTTACTCAATAAATTACAAAAATCCTAGTTTCAGAATCTGTTTGCCTGTAAATCAGATTTGAAATCGTCGATTTATAGTTTTTCAGCATTTAATTCGTTGTGGAAATCCGTTAAACATGTTTTAGATAAAAACATTTTTCAAAATTTCTACAACTAAAAAAAGTAAGAGTTATGAAATAGTTATTTATGCAACAAGTTGCAAAATGATGATTTTTTCAGCACGAGTTGTACATTTATCCAACGAGGCTCGCCGAGTTGGATAAATACAACGAGTGCTGAAAAAATCGAATTTTGCAACGAGTTGCATACAACATTTTTTGCTATTTCGAAAAATGCCGTTTCAACTCGATGAACTCTAAAAGCACTAACAAACATTGCAAGAGAACCCACATGGGCATACAGCCATGCATAGTTTCAATTCAGTATTTTTCAATCACGTAGGCTGTGACACAGTAGTACCCATGAATGTCACGATTCTTCTCGTTCCCATCGGTATCATGCAGATCTATATTCCCTATTAGAGGAATGAACAGGTAAGAAAGCACAGTGACTACAAATGCTGGACGATCCGGCCCCACATCAGTATCGCCAACCTGTGTCGGAGCCTGATCGCACAACAGATGTAGACTCTAGTGAAGTGACGCGCCATGTAAACCAAATGGAAAGTCACTTCGCTCGAGTCGAGAATTGTCACCCGCTATAGGACACCGACAATTCTCACCTCACGCCAGACATAGAACAAACTCAAGAATCAGATGCAATTGTGCTTTTTCTGTGCGGCATGTAAGGCAAGACGAGTCGGTGAGGTGTCGACTCGCTTCCATTTGATTAACATTAGTCGCATCACGTCACCCGAGGTGAGAACGACTCGTCTCGACTCACACGCCGCGCACAATAAGCATGGCATGAAGAGATTAGGACACTGGGTGTTCGGTTGACGCCTATCAAAACAGTACTGAAAAGTGCTACTTTTCAGCACCGAAAAGAGTGCTGAAAAGTAGCACTTTTCAGCACTGTTTTATTTGGTAGGAAAAGTAGGCCGTTATGTTGGTCAACTTCTCAATGAAAAGTTGATTGATTTGCAACGGAATTGCAAAAACCATATTTTCAACAACTGTTTGTTTTTTGTAAACCTTAGTTTGATGTGATGACATGTTCGCCACTTTTGAGCCTTGATTTACGGACAAACAGACTTTTAAAATCTGATGTCTCTTAGATTTTAAGGTTCATTTGCTTGGGTGTAATCTAAAGTTACTTTTTAAGCTCATGGATATATTAGAGATTGCTTTGAATGTTTGTTGACACGAACGGGTTTAAAAACAACGATTTGTCGTATTTTTGTATGTTATATAACATTGATTGTCATGAAATATTCTAATCCTACTCAAGCATGTTAACTTGACTTTTACAAGTCGAAAAAAAATACATGAATTCCGATTTGCAGTCAAACAGGGGAAACAGGGTGTTCGGGGCACTGGCATTATGGGAACTGGCGTTCGTGGAAACTAAATTCGGGGAACCTACATTCAGAGAAAAGTAGCACAACCGTTCAAAATAAGCTGCTCTTACAAATGTCTTACTTTGTTTCATGATCAAACTTGATCCAAGCTATTGGATTTTTTTTTTGTTTTCATAGTTATTTTGCCTTCTTTTAAAATTGGCTGTTCTTTCTAATTGTATATCCTAAGCTTGATTTATATTAGTGTAATATTCTTCATATGTACCAAATAAATTGAGGGAATTTGTTTTTTTTTGTTTCCATAGCATATTCTCCCTTTTTTTGAACATATGCTGTTCTTCCTAGGTTCATTGTCTTCGTAATTATGTAGATAAATGAATCGCAATTACACTAGAAAATTTCTCTCGTCTTTGATAATAAACTTAATAGCTACAAAATATTGTAGTATATATGCACTAGGGTGGCCCACATTAGTCAGACTACAATAAACTACTGTAAAAATTTGAACAGAACCCATCAACTCTAAAGAGGGGCTAAACGAGCTTGAAATTTGTGAGGAGAAATCGTCAAAATACCGTGATGAATCAAAATCCGGACGGGACCAATATCCGGACACTCTAGTGAAATTAATTTATTTCAATGTTAAATATCTGTCTGAACGAAAGAATATTATTTCTACGATGAATTTTAACAACCATTGTCGATTGTAACGTGAAATAACATCAAGTTAGCCTTGCAAAATACTGTTAAATACGAAAACAAAAGTCAGTTTCACTCAGATGCGTTTGTTTCGTAAATTATCAGAAACCGGAAGAATTCTACGCACTATACTATCGCAACTTAGCAATGCATTAGATATTTGTTACGTAATAATTTATTGTGAAACATGTTTTGATGTGAAATGTTGAAGTTTCCTGCTCGTTTAATGGAATAGTTTTGTGAACATAAGGAAGAAAACCACATTTCTCTATTAAAACAATACTGTCCGGATACTGATACGTGTGGTTTGGAATCCGGACACAGTACTCAAGCATCAAATTTAACTAGTTTTAGCAACAAAAACAGCACTATAATTACTGGAAAAGCTTGAAGGAATGTTTTAAAGTGATATGATTGTGATTTTGAAAATGATAAACTACAAATGAGTGCAAATTATGTGTTATCAATGGGGGGAACGATGCGCACATCATATTATCTTTTAAAGGCTTCAAAAAACAGTGTACCGTGGTGAATCAAAATCCGGACAGTATCAATATCCGGACACTTCAATGAAATCCATTATTTAAAGGTTATAATAATAGCTTATAACTTAAGTTTTTTTTTTAAGTTTAACTTCAACATTGCTGATCAAATAAGTACGATGTTCCAGTTAGACGTCACGTCTTTGTTGTGCAAGTGATTTCAGTCAAAAAGCCAACGCACACAAGAACAATGTTTGATTTACATAATGTGCTTGAAATATATATTTCATGATGTGTTTGGAACAACATTGTGAACGGCATAATATTTAATCAGTTTGACGATACAGTTGCAATGGAATATGCAGGTAATATATACTTAATTGAGTTTAAAGTGACTGTCCGGATTTACAGACAAGTGATTTCAAATCCGGACATAACAGAAAAGCCCTATGTTTTGCGTGTTTGTGTTAATATTTGGAAAGTTAAACCTACAAGTCGTGTAGATGTGTATACAAAGAACTCTAATCATTGGTATCAAGAACATTATAAGTGATCAGAATATTGCTAAATGCCGGAAAACTGTCTAATATGCTGTTCGAGCAAGGCGCTTCAGTTCAGGTAAATAAGTGACAATTATTACGTACGTGATACTCTTGAGAACACTGTATGGCACAAGTATGTTTCAAATTGATTTAAAAGTGGTATATAATTAGGTTTTAATGCAATTCGTATTCATTTTTAATATGTATTGACCAAGAAATACAGTTGTCCGGATTTTGAACCAAGAGTGTCCGGATTTAAAGACAACATCTGCTCAAAGTGTCCGGATTTAAAGACAAGATATGCTGCTTTAATTTAACGAATTTCAAGTTAAAATGTAACTTTTTCCAGTAATGTTCAAGACTACAATGAAGCTATTGTATGAAATGACGTGTTCCGTGACAGAACTTTGATTTAATGTGAATGAAACATATTCAAACCAGAGTTTGATGTTTTGTATTGCCTTAAGTGTCCGGGTATTGATGCATCACGGTATAATGCTGTTCCAGGACCCTGTAACCAATGAGCAACAATTGTTATCACAAATCCATTAATGTATGTCTTGTAATATCAAGGTAAGTTTCATTATCTATGGTTTTATGTGAAATATAGCTGTGTTGATTTGAATGTCCGGATTTCGATGCATCGATGTCCGGATTTTGATTCAAGTGTCCGGGTTTATGAACACGACATGGTGCAGATTTAACACAACTATCACTATATTCTTTTGAAATTCATAGTAAATTTTGTGTAAATTATCATATACAACCTTAACAATTATCATTTTATAGTAATACATAAACAAGTACTGACTACCCAATTGCATACAGGCATTTGAATATCTGTATCACCTTAGGCGTCCGGGTATTGATGCAGCACGGTATATAAAAATCGTCCAAACGGTTCTAATTACATTTCCGACCATAGGTGGCGCTGTAATCGTTTAATTTCTTGAATTTTCGATTTGAAAATTTCTAATTAATAAATGAATGACTGAAACAAATCGGAAGTGCTGTCATTAAAAAAAAAAAAAACAAAACTTAAATGTTTTACCCATGAAAACTATAATTTGGTTTTCCTCAAATTTTTCAGTTAAATGTGCTCACTATTTACTGTTTGTCCATCTTTACCACGCGTAATGAGTTAATTAATTTAATAACCATGCGGATTGGATTATAGACGGGGTTGGTGATCTGATGGCTACCGCTTCTGCTTCATAAGCAGAAGGTCATGGGTTCAATCCCAGGCCCGTCCCTGTCCTCGTACTTTGTAGTTGTATATTTTTCATTTTCATCTATCTTCCATTCTAAATCTATCACACTCAAACTATTCGTTCATAGCAAACGCTAGAACCAAAGAGACGGGCAAGAAACCGTTTCCCTAACGCTTCAATTCTTCAACGCGCATGCCTTTCCTTACGCCTGATACATAGGTAGTCTGCTAACCACGAAAGCAAACCTCTCTGTCATGCCTTTCCCCCAATCTATACACTCCGGCATAAACTGGCTTAGATGCAGTGGTATATACGGTCTACGTGGGAGCCAGTATAATACATCATCAATTCCTCCCCCTTCCCCACATTGGTCTGCATTCTAACGTGGCAGGCATCATTGTCGCTAGAAATAGAAGATCATCAGCACTTATACATTGAGGATGTCTGTTAGTCCCAAGCAGTCATTCGGTTGGTTCCTTGTGTAAGTGCAGCTGATCTGGCGATACTGGAGTAGTATCCACGGGCGGCCAATCAAGCTCAGGCTCAATAACCATGCGGATTGGATTACCGAACAGCTCAATATAAGCGTTAATTTATATAAGTGTGTTACTGCCTCTCTGTAGGAGTCATGTCATCACTTGAGTGAGAACGACACGTTGATAGCCTTGCCACATCATTACTCTTCCACAATACAGCTGTTGTGGAAGCGATGTAGGTACGATAGGCAAACAGTTTCAACACTAAATAAATCGCACTCGCTCTTTCCGCGTGTGTAGTAAAATGAGATGGATGGTTATGGGTTATGAAAGGGGTCCGCGTGGTCTGTAGTCATTTGAATTCTAAACTTGTAACCAACTCAATTAGCTTAGTTGGTAAAGCGCTCGTTAGCATACAAGAGTCCTGGGTTCAAATCCCAGCCGAGCACGTGGAGTTTTTTCATAATTTCACCCATAATTTATCCATCTTTACCACGCGTAATGAGTTAATTAATTTAATAACCATGCGGATTGGATTACCGAACAGCTCAATATAAGCGTCAATTTAATATTTACCTTTTACCTGGATTTTAACAGTCCAAAAATCTCTTGTAATTTTTTTTCTGGGGAATGTCCCATTCTGGGGAATGGTGCAGCTGGAATCTACTATTGAGTGATCATGGCAGCTTGAGGTTCTGAAAATGCTCCCATTACCTTCAAAAATGTTTAAGTTCGTTACTCATATTGATATAATTATAAACACGTTCGAAATAGCTCACATCCCCCGGGGCACCTCGAACCTACTAAAGAGTGGCCATTGCAGCCGGCGGTTCTGAAAATGCTTCCGGAAGCCTCAGCTTCAAAAATTTTGAAGTTTGTTACCCATATTGATATAGTACCGCACATGTTCCTAATTGGTCACTTCCCCCAGGGCAGCTGGAACCTACTATAAATTGGTCAGAGCATCGAATGGTTCTGGATATTTTTCCGGATCATCTTCTTAATGTTTGATGCCCCCTTGGATATAGTTTTGGTTTATATATCATGGTTGGAAATGCAAACATGACTGATGATATTTTCCGGGACAAGTTTTACGGAAATAACCATATCTCGGAAATCTTAAGATCTATAGAATGTCACATCGCACAAAATAACAAGCGACAGAAAAAATGTGATTTGGACATGACCTCGGAAAATTCGGAACATCTTCGGGTCCGGTGGCCAATATGCATGGCCGAATGAGTTCCTGAAACTAGACCAAATTTGCCATCGCAAATGCATCCAATTTTATCCATTTATCAAAAAGTTATAAGCATTTGAATCTAAGCAAAATTTTGCTTATCTCAAATTTCATAGTTCAATTCATAGTTGCTACTCCGTGATTGACCTGAATAATCAAAACTGCACCAAACATCGACAGACGGAGCTTGGGAGTAGCGTACCATCTTCAGTATACAATTTCGAGATTTCTAAACATTACAAAGTCAATGACGGTTCCGACCCCGTCCTTACGGTCATCGGAGATGGAAAGAAATGTTAGTGTGACATCCATTGTTACTAAAGATTAAATATAAAATAAAACACGACATAAATTACATAGATGAAGACTAAATATAAAATACACACCTCTGGCGACGAACCATTCAATGATTTTGTAATTACAAAAACAGACATGTGTGTTGTGTTCTCATGTTACGGTCGTTAGGTGAAGAAAGGAATATTAGTAATACTCATTGTTATCCAAGACCGAATGTACCTCTGCATCTCCCAAGATTATCACTGGAAGTTGGGAGTAGGAAGGATTCACAAGTTACTTCATATAGTTTAACTAGATAGCCCTTTATCTGTATAAAAAGAAGACATCGACACACTTAGTATCGAACTATTCAAAGTATTTTTTTTTAATTTAAAAAAAAACATTAGTATAGGTTTGTTTATTTCAATTTGATCTGTGTAATATGAATAAGAGTATGTCGACACTTGGAGTGACAAACTAATCAAGTTTTTTTTAAATAAATGCATGAACCTAACATTTGAATCGTCACAAAAAATCTGTTCGCATATATAACTTATTTGAAATAGAAAAACGGAATGAGACCAATTGATAGGGCAGTTGCCAATCACCAATTTTTGCTGCAGCAACGCCCAGAAAACAAGAAAACCTAGAAAAAATTCTCATCGCCAGTGAAACCAAAGAAATCGCTTGTTTAGGCTTCCGAAGCGCACTCAATTTCTAAAAGAGAATTCATGCCACAAAAAAATAATACATGTCATCGCTTAGTATTTTGGTTTAGAGTAGACATGGGCAAAAAGATCCGGAGCCGTTCAAAAAATCCGGATCAGTGGCTCTTTTTTGTCGATAGTTGGTTCATTTGATCAGCATGGATGAGACAAAAAGTGACCCAAAAAAAGAACGCACCTCCTTTGTTCGTTTCTCGGCTTTATTATAACGCTTGTTCCGTGCCTCGCTTTGCGCGCCACACAGGCAAGCACATTTATCTGCTGCTTCGTACTCGTAGCGCTCTCAGCATAGACAGACAAATTTGCTTCACCCTTTTGCATACAGACAGATGAAAGGTAGTGAAAAAGTACTCACTTTAATGGCAGAGCACATTTTTGGTTCGGGTAGGAGAAATCGGCCGAGCACATCGTGAGTTCTGGGGAAGAATGAGAGAGACGCATGTCGCGTAACAGAGAGTGAACCGCTCTTTTTTCCGTTCGCTCTTTTTTTGCAAGCTACTGAGCCACTGAATCGTTCAAAAGATCCGGTTAACTTAACTGAGTAATTCGGATCGGATCCGTTCACTTTTATGAACCGTTTTGCCCATCTCTAGTTTAGGGGCAAACAGTATGTTAATTGAGGTTTATAGGAAAACAGGTTTAGACACTAGGAAGTTTTGATATTTTTAATCAACATTAGTTTGAATTTCTACTCAAAAATGTTCTCTGGACTAGTGCAATCAAATTTATAGCGTTAGCGTTAGCGTTAGCGTAGTTTCTGGACTAATGCAATCAAATTTATGTCGAAAAACTACATATTATTGTTTTAAATTTTTAATGGTAAGCAAACACACAAGAAAAAAATATTTCTTAGTTCTTTTCTGTAATATAAATTTTGAGTTTAATCAAAAACTATTATTTATATATGTTTGACATGTTCTCTGCAATTCTACAAGTTGTGGCGAAAATATCAAAAATTTCTCACTGAACAACATTTCGAAAGGAATGTTTTAACTGGGACGTTTCTATAAAGAGATAAAACTTATCTAGATCAGTTTTAACCTATCTAGATAAAACTCAATGGGAACCAAATGTAGTGTAACTTATTTGAAAAATACTTTATCGAAGATACCAAACCTCTAGCATGCATATCCTTGGCACTAGAGGTGTATTCACTGTCGAAATCCGCAATCTATAGAACCCTGCGATTCTGAATTCTCGTATTAATGATGCAAAATCTGCGATTTTTCGCACGTAAGGAGAATGCTTTTTCACTTTCTCACGTGAACATCTTTTTTCGCTCACATTTACATTTTCGAAAATCATTCCACTCTGCGGATAATTTTTTTTCACTCCATCATATTTTCGCGAGAATTATCACTTTGTGGATAAACAAAAACTGGTGCTGGCGACGTGATTCGAACCAAGAGCATTTCTAAAAAAACCGCGATGCGTGCATGCTAATCATGCTACTACATCAATTTGACGAAAGTAGTCGGTTGATTTGGTGCATAAAAGCAACTGCTGTTCATGGTGATGGATGCAGAAAAAGTTCTCCATGAATAGGAGAAGGAGAAAATAAACTTCTTAAATCCAGTATCGTGAGAGTGAGTGAGAGTTCAGAACCTTGCTGCCTCGTTAGATATGCTCGAAATATTGTTTTTTAATTAATTGTTTTTATTTCATTTTATTCGAAACTGAAAGATTGGAAAATCTGTTATAGTGAAATCCGATTTCTCTCTAACACCATACATTATATCCAATACTGGGAGTAACCCATTTTATTTATAGAAAATTATAATGAACTCCTAATATTCACTCGGACATTTTCACTAATAGAAAGAAAAACGAAATCGCAAATTTTCCTCTAACATTTTCAGCTTCAGAATTCGCTTCTCTTCTTTGGAACATGATGATGACTGTCGTTTGACACGAGGTCCAACCGCAAGTTAGTTCGCTATGGGTTGACACTAACAATTTAGAAATTTGAAATCGATAGCAAGCTCATGGCGCGGTCACTGACTGGGTATGGCGTACCATTGGTACCTCGTGTACCTGCAGGAATAAAATAGACCCCTTTGTGTGGTCCTTAGCCTCTTGCCCAGCAACTCCTATCCCTACCTCCTCGTGGTACTGGCCGGGGTACGAGTAACCTTGGGGAAGATCGGGTAACCAACCCCCGGTGGGAACTTTGGTCGTATGCTGACAGGGAAGGGGGGGTTTGCTTTTGCTTTTACTTTTGCAAACCTGGAGCGTCTGTACTCCATGTTAGGAGCGGCTCACAACAGCGTCTGTTCCCCATGTCAGGGGCGGCTGATCATCGTCCGAGTGCCAGAGAAGGACTCTAAGCTAAACTGCGCACTATGGCCCTCCGAACATTTAGGAGGAATGGTCCTCCGGAAATCTAGGGGGTTGGTGTCAGGCCCTGCAAGCCAACCGTAAAAACACATCAGCACAGGAACGTCAACGAGAGAATACGGACCGGAACAATCGGCAAAGACCACAGCGACGAGGACTAGCGATTGGAAACTCGGTACGTGGAACTGCAAATCTCTCAACTTCAATCTCGAGCGGCTGAAACAACCGGATATCGCCAATGCGTACGCGCAGCATCTTGAGGCAGCGTTGCCGGATGAGGGCGAGCTCGATAGGGCCCCTCTTGGGGACTGCTGGAGGACAGCCAAAGCAGCCATTAACGACGCTGCCGAAAGCATTGTCGGATATGTGGAACGGAGCTCAAGAAACGATTGGTTCGACGAGGAGTGCCAGGAGGTTTTAGAGGAGAAGAATGCAGCGCGGGCTGCAATGCTGCAGCATGGTACGCGGCAAAACGTGGAACGATACAAACTGAAGCGGAAACAGCAAACCCGCATATTCCGGGACAAAAAGCGCCGCATGGAAGAGGTGGAATGCCAAGAGATGGAGTTGCTGTACCGTTTTCAAGAAACGCGGAAGTTCTATCAGAAGCTCAACACATCCCGCAAAGGCTTCGTGCCGCGAGCTGAGATGTGCCGGGATAAGGATGGGAGCATCTTGACGGACGGACGCGAGGTGATCGAAAGGTGGAAGCAGCACTACGATGAACACCTGAATGGCGCAGAGAACACAGGCACAGAAGGTCAGGACAACAAAGGCGATGGCTACGTCAGCACAGCGGACAGCGGAAACCAACTAGCTCCCACGATGGGGGAAGTTAAGGATGCCATTCAACAGCTCAAGAACAACAAGGCCGCTGGCAAGGATGGTATCCGAGCCGAACTCATCAAGATGGGCCCGGACAGGTTGGCCGCTTGTCTGCATCGGCTGATAGTCAGAATCTGGGAAACGGAACAACTACCGGAGTAGTGGAAGCAAGGCGTTATATGCCCTATCTACAAAAAGGGCGACAAACTGGAGTGTGAAAATTATCGTGCAATCACCATCCAGCTAAAGCTGGAAGGATACACTGGGCAGGGCATATTGCAAGAATGTCGGACAACAACCCTGTAAAGATGGTGTTCGCTACGAATCCGGTCGGAACAAGAAGGCGTGGGGCGAAGCGAGCTAGGTGGATTGACCAGGTGCACCAGGACCTGGAGAGTGTGGGTCGCAGTCGAGGATGGAGAGAAGCGGTCATGAACCGAGTGAATTGGCGAATTATTGTTGGCGAGGCTTTATCAAGATAATTGATGTAAAGCCAAATAAGTAAGTAAGTAAGCATGCTCATTGATTTCCAATCGACCAACTTGAACATGATGATCATGACACAAGAAAACCATAAGCTAAACACACTGAATGCGCGATGATCTATGCACCCATAGGTTGACACATACGAATTCGAAATGGAAAGCTTCAGGAACTTATGCGGAAAAGTTTGGAATTCATGTTGTCGGTTGATGAATCAGTCCATGAAGCAAAACTAAAGAATTGAAGGTGTTACACACACGAAGTTTGTTAGAAAATCACAACAAATCAATATAGACGATCATGAATCGATCCATAATTTTAAACACACGGATCAAACGTGTTTTTTTTATAGATTTCTTGCACTTCTAGCAAAAGCTAGAAACATTCACCATCCACGGCTGTCTTGGCGCCGATTGGGATTTGGCTCTGTGGTTCTCATTCGTATGTCTTCTATAACTACTCCAGCTCGCTTGAGTTGTTGTGAAAGAGGAAAAAAGGGGAAAAAACTCAATCACACCACATATAATCGGCTTTTGGAAAGAAGCCTATGTGTCCCCCGGAACTACCTCATGGTATTACTTCGGGAAACGGGGGCTTCAAATTATTAACGCCGCCATACTTTAAGCTCTCCGCTTCTGTTTCTTGCTTTCTTACTCCCTCTCGCTCTCTTTGGTCCTCCTGTCTCCCCCCGGCGACGGAGGTTGTCCACTAGTTCCGGTGGGGGAAAACTGCCGCACTGTGGGGCCCCGTCTACCGGCGGATATCGCAGGGGAAATTTCATGCGCAGTCTTCGTCTCCGGGTCTGCAGAGGTGGTCCGACAGTTCCGGTTTCGGGATGACGTCCGCACTGTGGGTGCCCTACATACCCGAAGCTCCTCTTCATTCTTCGTCGGCTGGCTTGTCAGGTGCCGAGGTCGGTCCGACGATTCCGGTTGGGGGATAACTTTCGGTTCATCGGCGCCCCGACGACCCAAGGCCATACCGCACTAATTTCTTCTTCTTCTTTCTTCGTCAGGCTGACATTCAAGTGCCGAAGTCGGTCCGACGATTCCGGTTGGAGAATGGCTTCCGGTTCGTTGGCGCTCCGACGACCTGAAGCCAAGCACTGATCTTTACGCTTCATGTCGCTGCTCTACTCTCCACTTCCGCTGTAGTGCCGACATTATCTGCGTTACTATCCTGTTCACCGCATTCCATTTATCCGCGTCGTTGCACATCCGTTGGATGACATTGTCAACGTTTACATCTTCACCAAGAATGGCTTTCATCTCCTCTCGTTCCAGGCCAAACCGCGGGCATGCAAAAAATATAGAGTAAGGTGGGGCAAAAGTTCGACCTTAGTGGTATAATCAAATTTTCCAGGAAAATAATAGCCGATGAAACAAAACAAATACCATACAGCGAACCTTCAACATATTGGCTATAATTTTGCTGAACAAACTTGTGTCAAAATATTTACCCATTTTTAGTTATAACACTTTTAAAATTGATTGTCTTAAACGAACTTTTGCCCCACCGGTGGGGCAAAAGTTCGAATCTAGTGTGGGGCAAAAGTTCGTTGGCTAAAACACAAAATATCAATACTTTTATGCCAGGCATACTTTATACCAGCCGTAAACTTATGTTTTCCGAAAAATACACACTAAATTTTCATCAAAAAATGCCCAAAACAGGGTTAGTTGTAATACAACCAAAAAATAGCAGTTTTTCGCAAAACTAAGTGAAAATGTAAATATTTGTGACATTTTTCGCACGATCAGGTAAATTTCGCTAAATTTGAAGATAATATGTAGATTTCAGGAAATTTGAAAATTTTTCCGTGGGTTTATACATGGGTCGAACTTTTGCCCCGCAGATTTGAACTTTTGCCCCGCTCTGGGCCAAAAATTGATTCCAACTTTTTATGGAAAAACTAATACACGTCAAAGCATCCTTATGATAGGCCTAGAAACGCCCTTACATAAAATTTTGAAAAATATTTTATCTTCATTTGGTTCTATGCATCGAAAGTTTGACCAAATATTACAATATTTACGTCGAAAAACAACCAATAGCCATAACTTTTCCTAATCTCTATCGATTTTGATGATATTTGGAGTGAAAGTCTCTTACTTGAATAGCATTCGAACCACCATGACATTTCTAAGTTTTGATTTTATTTGAGCTAGAAATCTTAAAAAGAAACTCTTGCCCCACTCAAACTTTTGCCCCACTTTACTCTATGTTCCGCAGTTTCCTCCGTGTTGCTGCATTCGGGACAGGATGCCGAACTTGTGTGACCGAATCTGTGCAGATATTGTCTGAAACAACCATGTCCAGACAAAAACTGCGTCAGGTGAAAATTTACTTCACCATATGGTCTTCTTATCCACATCCACAGACTTGGGATAAGACGATGTGTCCATCTGCCAGTCGTAGCTTGATCCCACTGATGTTGCCATTTTCTGATGGTGTCAGCACGTTCTCTTTCTCGGACTCCTCTTGTGTGGCGGTCCGTGTAGCACTCGCGATCTTCCTCGAGAACAAGGCTGATAGGTATCATCCCTGCTATCACACAGACTGCCTCCGATGAGATGGTGCGGTACGAACTTGATACCCGCATAGCCATCAACCTATACGTACTGCTCAGACGCGATCGATTCCTTTCGGTCTTCAGTGGAGTCACCCATGCTGGACCTGCATATCTGATGATCGATGTTGTTACGCTCGCTAGCAGCCGCTTCTTGCTGCTTTTAATCGCAGAGTCATTTGCCATGATCCGGGATAACGCCCCTATCGCCTTCGCTGCTTTTTCACATACATAGTCAATATGTTTGTTGAAGTTAAGTCGATCATCAATCATCACCCCCAGATGCTTAACTTCTCGCTTCGAGTCGATGATGCAATCACCAACCGTGATTTTTGCCTGCTGCACAACCTTACGATTGCTTATCATAACCACTTCAGTTTTGTGGTGAGCTATCGCCAGCTTTTTGTCCCGCATCCAATCTTCTACAGTCTCGATCGTCTCGGTGGCGAGTACCTCCACCTCCTCTCTTGATTCACCGACTACCAATAGCACCACGTCGTCCGCGAAGCCAACAATCTTCACGCCCCTGGGAAGATTCAATTTCAAGACACCATCGTACATGATATTCCACAGAGTCGGGCCGAGAATAGAGCCCTGAGGAACGCCCGCCGTAATTTGAATACTTTTTACTCCTTGGTCTGTTTCGTATATCAGTAACCGGTTCTGAAAATAGCTCTTCAGAATCCGGCATATGTACTCAGGTATTCTCATGCTATGCAACGAATCGGCGATTGCTTTCCAGAAAGCGTTCTTCACATCTAGTGTGATCACCGCACAATATCGGTTTCCTCTCCTTTTCTGCTTCTGAGCTGCCTCCATGGTTTCCACAACAGTTTGGATGGCGTCCACAGTAGACCTTCCTTTCCGGAAGCCGAACTGCATATTCGACAGCCCGTTCTCGTTCTCCGCATGCTTCGTAAGCCTGTTCAGGATTATTCTCTCGAGCAGTTTGCTGGACGTATCCAGCAAGCATATCGGCCTATACGCTGAAGATTCGCCAAGCGGTTTACCCGGCTTTGGCAGCAACACCAACTTTTGTCGCTTCCAGGAGTCTGGAAAGCTGCCATTGTCAATGCAGTTCTGTAGTGTGGTCCTGAACATATCGGGGTTCTCGAGGATCGCTGTTTTCAGAGCCAGATTTGGGATTCCGTCTGGTCCTGGGGCCTTCTTTGTGTCCAAGGCTTTCGCCACACCGATCAACTCCTCATTTGTTACTCGAGATTCTTCGTAGTCTCCATCCTGCACTCCGTAAGGAGTGGGCGGCCAGGTTGTGGCATCGTGCTGCGGGAAAAGTCCGTCAATAATAACTTTCATTCTCTCTGGGCACTTTTCCGGTGGCAAGGTTGGTCCTTTTAACCTCGCCATGGCTACTCTGTACGCGTCGCCCCACGGATTCGCGTTTGCTTTGTCGCAGAGTTCTTGAAGACAAGCTTTTTTGCTAAGCCTGATTTCGCTTTTAAGTGTGGATCTTGCTGCTCTGTAGATTAACCTCCGTTCCTCTCTTTCAGCGTTGTTGCAAGCCCGCTGCATCCTTCTTCTGGCTCGTAGGCAGCTCCCACGTAGATCGGCAATGGTCGAGTTCCACCAGTAGGCTGGACGGCGACCGTTAGCTGGTTTCCCAACTCTCGGCATGGTTACATCGCACGCACGAGTTAGTGCTGCCGTTAACTCGTCTGCACTGAGGTTCAAAGTGATGTGTTCAAGTCTAAGCGCTTCGACGAACACGTCCTTCTTGAAGTCCGCCATTTTCCACCTTCGTACGTCTGTCTGACTTTCGCAATATACTGGCTGGAACCTGCCCCCGATGCGGTACCGGATAATCTGATGGTCGCTACCGGTATACTCTTCGCACACTCTCCAGTTCATGTGTCTTGCTAGCCCCGGGCTGCAGAAAGTGAGATCGATGATGGACTCTCTGCCCTCCCGACGAAATGTGCTGATGGTACCTTCGTTGGCTAGATGAACGTCTAGCTTTGCTAATGCTTCTAAAAGACTGCATCTTCTTGCGTTAGTGAGGCGGCTTCCCCACTCGATCGCCCAAGCATTGAAGTCGCCGGCTATGACGAATGGTCTACGATCGGTAAGCTCTTCCGTTAATCTGTCTAGCATACGGTTGAATTCTTCTAACGGCCATCGCGGAGGTGCGTAGCAACTACAGATGTACACACCATCAACTTTGGCGATTACGAAGCCTTCTTTTGCGCATTCCACTACTTCCTGAAAGGGGTATCTTCCAACCGTCCAAATTGCCGCTGTTTTACTTGTATCTGCTACCCAATTCCCATCTGTAGGTGGGATTCGATATGGCTCAGAAATGATAGCTACGTCACACTTCATTTCCGCTACGGACTGCCCCAGCAAATGCTGAGCAACCTCACAGTGGTTCAAGTTTATTTGCGCTATCTCCACTGTGACATGTTCGCAGACGCTTGTTTAAGGTGAAGGTTCAATGAGCACGTAAACATAATGTTGCCACCCACTCGAGCCACCCGCTAAAGCACCCTCTCAAGCCACCCAACAAGGCGGAGCACAATGTTATGTGCGTCAGCCAAAAATAAATCATCATGTTCCATGTATACCTCCACCCACAGAATGATGTAGGCAGTATCACTTGCACTCGTTTCATACAAAGGTATTATTGTCGATATGAATTCATCAACAACTTTATAAAAGCTCAAAATCACAATTTATTTCATTTGGTAGTGAAAACATGTTTTTTGACAAAAATTATGAGCATTTTTCACACCATGCGTGTGTTGTTTACTTTTTTTGGCAGTTTTCTCCTCTCTTCTCTTGCTTTTCAAGGACGTAGAATGTTGCCATCAGTATGCATTTGCATTCTACAGTCAATTGTACTGTATAATATCTAATATTCATTTTTGCTGCTAAATGGCGTCGTACATTGTTTTTTCTCACGCATAAAAATGTTTTGCAACACTTGTGACATTGTACACCTTTTAAGTGTTATGAAATTGTAAAATACGTGGTTGTAGCAAGTGTATGAATATCCAAAAAATTTCAATTCCAAACATAAAAACTGGCATCACTTCCAATCAGTTAGAATTGCGCTCTCGTTTCATAAACAATGTTGGCTCAGTGAATTTGCGTTCCGGTGCTGCTTTTCGAGCACAAATTGATAAGTTTAAGTGTTTGATTGCTCCCAGGAGTACGTTGCGTGAAAAGTTAAAGTGTTTCAAGTATCGCATCAAATTTTTGAATGGCTACGGTGAGTAGAAATACCATTTAAAGTGAGTTTAAGAACGGGCACCGAAAAGCCAGCAAACAATATCTCGGGGCGTGAAGAAGAAGTGATTCGGTAGTGCGTGGTATTTTACAACACAAATCACAGCAATTACTACGTGTTTGCATTTAAAAAGTGGTAATTTGTGAAAAACACATTATGGAATGCCTTCAGTTAAGAAACCACCCCTCTACAATAAGGTTAGTACCTTCAAATAATCATTTTTTGTGATCGCGCTCCAAAACACTGTGAGAAGCGTGGGAGGAGGGAGCGGGAAGTGAAGGGGGAAGTAAGGTGCCATATTAGAGGCCATTTTGGTACTCATGGGGATATGTCCTTAAAGGCCGGACATCTTGGGCCTCCTGTGACGTGTTTGTTGTCTCCGTTGTTAGCATAGATCAGACATTTCGGTGATTTCTGGCAGTTAGATAGATAGATAGAAATTTTTTATTTGAGTGACCCTTTAACTTATTGTCTTTCGGGTCACTTAGTATTAATTTTACATTTGATTGCTTATAACTAATTCACTTTTTCATTTTGCTTAAACATTATTGATGCTGGCAATGGATTTTGCCGCCTGGATACCTTTGTTCATCCATCTTTTCCTCATCGTCTTGAAGATTATTTTTGTCACCATCAGTAGCAGGATGATTTTTGCAGTGCGATAACTGCCATCAGGAGTCCTTGTTGTTGTCGATGTTCCTCCGTGTGGGCATCTTGGGTTTGTATCACGGTAACCAGCTGGTTTCCGTGGGTGTGGGCTGTATTCTCTTCCTTCGAGTTCTTTCCTCCCATGGTGTTCCGTAGATATGTTATTGCAGGTTGAGTTGATTGGACTGATGGTTCGGGGTCTTTCCGGTTCATGTTTATATGCAGTTCACATGTTGCGTATTTCGTATGTCAGCGATTGATGTTTATAGAAGTCAGAGAGTTTTTTTTATTTTGTTGATTCATATTTCGTTTGTGAGCTGCGCTTTGTTTATGAAGCTAATTGTTTTTTTTTATTTCCGTTTGGTCATCACCCAAGGCGACAAACAGAGAGTTTGCAATTTTTGATTCAATTCTGGCTTCGTCGTATTTGGGGCAGTCGATGATTATGTGTTTGACGCTTGTTTTAATTCCGCAGGTGGTGCATGTTGATTCCGATTCTTTCCGCGCGAAATGACCGTGCGTTATTCTGCTGTGTCCTATTCTTAGCCTTGTTAATATTATGCTCTCCTTTCTTTTTAACTGGTGAGATGATGTCCATTCAATTGTGTTGTTTTTTATCTCCCTGAGGTGGCTGGAATTCCTGTTCCAAGTCTGTTCCCAGTTCATTCTTATGTGTGTCCGAATATTTCTTTTAAAGTCGTCGAAAGGTGTGTTGATAATTTCTGTTGTTTGTTCATAGGTGGCTTTTTTCGCTAGTTTGTCAGCGTTTTCGTTTCCGGAGATGTTGATGTGAGCTGGGACCCAGCATAGTTCGAACGTTCCTGGTTGGTTGAGTAATTTTTTTCTGATTTCGTCTATCCACGGGTGGGTGCATTCGTGATTTTTGATGGCAAGTAGGGCACTTTTGGAGTCGCTGAAGATTACGCTTAGCTCGTTTGGTAGAATATCAAGTGCCTTGTTGATAGCATATGTTTCTGCGCTAAATATTGATAGATTGTTTGGTAGGTTTATGCTTGCTTCAAAGTTATCGGAGAAAATTCCGCACCCTGTGCCGTGACTGGTTTTAGATCCATCCGTGTATATGTGATGATGATTTCGATATTTAGATTCTCGAATTTCTAGAAAACGAGCTTTTTTCTCTGCTGTTGTGGTTGAGTTTGAGATTTCTAGGTTTATCCCATATATTTGAGCAGGACGATTGTAATTTGGAGTATATGTGTCGATGTTTACTGTTGGGATCTGGAGTAGTTCCATTTTTTGGAGTGCTCGTTGAGCTAGAGAGCATTCCGGAAATATAGTTTTCCTATTGGTTTGTTTAGCGGAATATAAGATTAGGAGTTCAGCGATTTTGAGTTTTAGATTTTTGGCCGCTTTCTGCTAGTAAGCTTTCGATAGGGCTAGAGTGGAAGGCCCCAGTTGCAATACGAATTCCTTGGTGATATAATGGGTTTAGCCTGTCGAGGTCAGTTTCGTTGGCTCTGCTGATAATCGGTGCGGCGTATAGTAGTTTTGGGACTAGCATCGAGTTAACTAATCGTAAAAGAGATTTTCTATCCGCCCGAAGTTGGTGCCACTAATGCACCTCATCAGTGAGATTACTGTTTTGCATTCTTCTCGTTTTTTTTTTAATATGGTGTTTGTAGTTGAGCTTGTGATCGAGCCATACTCCAAGTACTTTTGTGATTTTTGTACTGCATATGACTTTATTCCGGAATATTGCTAATGGTTGCTTTTGAAGCTTTCTGCGGTTACCTACATGCATGATAGTTGTTTTTTGTGTAGATATGGTGAATCCTGTTTCGTTGCTCCATTTTTCGATCTTATTGAGGATTTTTTGGATGTGTTGTCTTGTCCATCTTGCCGAGCGGGATGAGACTGCTATTGTTATATCGTCGGCGTATATTTTAATGATTGTGTTTTCAGGAAGCCATTCTTTAATACTGTTGATGGCAATCAGGAAGAAAGTGACTGCGAGTACGGATCCTTGAGGAACTCCATTATGTTGTATTTTTGATGTAGATTCGTGACCTTGGAAAAGTGTCCGGAAGCGTCTTTCTTGAAGAAAGTTTTCGCAAAATTTTGCCATATGACCTCCTATTCCAGCTTTGGCTAGGTTTTCTTTAATAAGATACCGCCATGTTTTGTCGTATGCTTTTTCAATGTCTAGGAATAGTAGTTCGACGTGTTTATGTTCGTTTATGGCATTGGAGCATATTTCCTCTATCTCAGTAAGTGGGTCTAGCGTTTGTCTTCCTTTTCGGAAGGCATACTGATTTTTTCCGAGTATATTTTTTGACTCCAGCTCGTTCATAAGTCGGCGGTTTACCATTCTCTCAAAGAGTTTCATCATACAGCTTGATAGGTATATGGGTTGAAGATTTTTAGGATCATTTGTTGCTTTTCCAGGTTTTGGGATGGGGATCAATAGTGATTCTCGCCAATTTTGGGGAAAAGAGCCGGTGGACCAGATTTTGTTAAATGCTTCGAGGAGCAACTTTTTTATATAGAAAGGAAGTCGTTTTAGCATTTCATTGTGGATTTCATCGGGGCCTGGTGATGTTCCTTTTAAGGTGTCAAGCTGAAATATCAGTTCTGTAATGTTGAATGCTTCGTTGTATGCTGCATTTCGTTGTCTTGGGTATATGATCGGTTTTCTTTCTCTTTTTGCTTTTTTTGTTAAAAATTCGGGTGAGTATGTTTCATCTGCTGATTCTTTAGCGAAGTGAGAGACTAAGTGTTCTGCTATTTCCTTGGGGTCTGAGATGTTTCCGTTCGCTGTCGTAATAGTCCAAATGGGATCGGCTGTTTTCTTGCCGTAAATGCTTCTTATTTTCTTCCATACTATTTCTGGCAGTCTTGCGCCTTATGGCCTTCTTCTCCACACCTTCTACACAGTTTGCTTCTGTCTGGCCCATTGCAGAACCGTGCAATATGACCAAACCCGAGACACTTAAAGCACGCTACCAGCTGATAACGCTCAGACACACTAATCGGACAAACCGACCAGCCGACTTTGATCTTGCCGGTTTTGAGGGCCTTTTTCGCTGCGTCAACAGTCAGCCTTACCGAGGCTACTTGCATCCCTCTGGGGCCTTTTCTAATGCGAATTGACATTGGAACGTTTCCCAATGCGCACTGCTGCTGCATGGCTAACCTCAGATCTTCCTCCGTTGAAATCTCGTCCATATTTTTATATTCGAGAGTCGCTTCCGGGCACACAGCTCTTACTTCCACCTTATCCCCCATGGCTTTTTCGGCTAGCTCTTTATAGAAGGAGCTGCTTGCCTTTGACTCCTTTCTTAACTCGAGGATCATCTCACCATTCAGGGTACGCCTGACTTTTTGAACGTCTTCTCCTAGCTCTTTGAGATCTGGATTCGACCGCATAGCACGCAAAACCTCCATGTACGAATCGTCACTTGCTTTAAGAATGAGCGCTTCGCCCTTGTTCCGCCCCTTAATGGACACACGATTTTCGGATGGGTTCTTTTTACTCGTCTTCTCTTTCTTATTTCCGACCACTTGCCACGGAGTTTGGCTGTTTTCCTCAGTAGCTTCCTCGGTTGTTGGATATACCCCAGTACCGCGGGTGTCCTTGTGCTTTTTTGGGCCACCTGGTCTAACATCTTCTGGTGACGCTCTTGCCCTCTTCGGCGTGAAGAAGGGCGTTGTTTGCACGCTACTGACATTTTTATTCGACACTGGGGCTTCCCCCGTTATAGTACTCGTTTCCGCTTTCCGCGATGTAGAGGCTCGCATTGCTTCTAACGCGGACTTGGTCACCGCAAGCTCTTTTTCGGCTGTATCAGCCCTCGCCTCCAGGGTTTTCCATTCTTTGACGGCCGCTCCAAGGGCTCCTTGGATCTTCGTCACCAACAGTTTGATGTCTTTGTGCACATTGCTTCTTTTGTCGACATACTCGTGCAGCTCCTCCACAAATTTCTTCGTTGTAACTACCTTCGGTAGTTTTGGTACTTTCGACCACATACTAAACTGCTGCTGTTGCTGCACGTTAACTTGCTCCTGCTCGCACTCGTGCTGCTGATGCACTTGTTGGGTTTGAAGCGTTGGTGATCTTACCAAAACGCTTCTGGCAAACGGATTTGCCGCGCCTTCTCCGATGTTATTTATATTCTCCATTCTTCAGGGTCCCCCCTCCAGACCGCTATCGTCAACCGCCGTACATAGTCGCCTTTCATGATCCCATGGTTATCTATGCGAGCAGGGAGGCCATGCTAGGGTTGACACGATCCCTTGTGAATGGTCATCCGAGCCTAGTACTCATCACTTAAGATGGACGGGTTCTGAACGTATCCAGAGGCCTGCCAAGGTTTTAACGGGACGGAGGCAGTCACGCCATGAGCCTACTCGCCGTTTCAAGTTGGTGTCACCCTTCCTTACTCGGGGAGTAGAATGACATGACTGTCAGCCCAATATCGCTGTCCAATCCAAAATCCTTGCCTTATCCAATTTCAACGCCGTGACCAGTATACCATAATCAGGATTTTACTGGCATCCATCCTGATGTGCCGGATGGCACTCCAGAGGGCTAAGGCACTTTGAAAGCGGTACCAGGTCGCTTGTTCAGAACTACTTGCAGATATGTGGTTTTTTGTAGAGATTCAACAGAGCCCACCCTAGGCAGACTCTGCTTGAGCTTCTGTTCTGATGGACCAGAAGCTCGGCCACCTCCCGGAGGAAGTGCCAAAGGTGGTATTTCATACGGATGTATGAATGTGTGTCGCTTGGAACAGGAAAAAAAAATCCCAAGCTCCCACCTCACGGATCAAACGTGTGGATTTTTATCAGTGTACTAAGCTATGGCATATGGACAATAGGGCGGTTCAAAATTTAAAAATGTTTGAGAATCCAATCTCCCATATGTTCCTTACCATCTTGACCATAAAAATAGTGTTTTGTGAAATTTTCAGCTCTCTACACACTTAGATTAAATTACTGGGGTCGGTAAACTTTTACTGGGTTTTGGAACTACCGAAAAAGTCAGTAAAATGAAAACTGTCGCCACGCGTAATTGAAAAGCAAATTTCAGAAAGCTCTCGGCAAAATTTCAGTGAAACATCTCTGTTTTTCGATTTCTGACATTTTTTTTAAGTTTACTGACTTTTTCGGTAGTTCCAAAACCCAGTTATTTTTACCGAACAGACTGAGTGTGTAGGTGGTGATTTGAAGGTGGCCCAAAGACAATGTAGGTTTATATGGAAATTACTATGGAGAAATTTTGAGATAAATTCCAAACACGGTAGTACTGTAATGTAAGTACAAACTTATTATCCCATAGTAAAAACTCATTCTTCAAGCCTTCATAAAGAAATTTGCTGAAGAGAGAATTTCAATCCGACGGATAGCAGAAGAGATATTCATGAGTTAGTTTGCTATTATTTAGCTTAATATGGTAAACATGTACAAAAATCCCAAATAAAATTAATTCAAAAGGGATATGCTTCTTCAGCAACATCCTTCATTTAGGTTTGAAGAATGAGTTTTCAATATGGGATGATAATTTTCTTCTTACATTACAGTACTAGTGTGTTTGTAACATTTCTCAAAATTTCTCCATAGTAATTTCCATATAAACGCACATTTTATTTGGACCACCTTTAAATCACCACCTAGAAAGCTGAAAATTTCACAGAACACTATTTTCATGGTAAGGATGGTAAGAAGCATATGGGAGATTGGATTTTCAAACATTTTTAAATTTTGAATCGCCCTAATGGACATGTGGTACGAGAAAGGATTTTGAAAATGGTTTGAACTGTTGCTCAGACATAGCTGAGTGAAATTTAAGGTACAAAAAATCCCACCAAGCAAACAATTTTCGATCTGTTGTCCATAAACCATGGGACCGACAGTCTTCTACATGCATGAAACATGGGCTATGCTCGAGAAGAACCTGCAAGCCCTTGGGTTTTTCAAACTCCGAGGGCTTATGGCATTCTCTGGCGGGGTACAGGGAAACTGTGTGTGGCGGCGAAGGATGAACTTTGGGCTCGCTCAACTCTATGGCGAAACCATTATCCAGAAGGTGGGTGGATTAAGTGTGAACCGAGGATGGAAAAATGAGGTGAGGAACCGAGCGTGAAATTTTTGATTCAGTGTCATTTTTATAAACCATATTAACAAAAAGAAAAATATTATCAGATTCACAAAGAAGATCTTGCCAATAGTGAGTGCGAAATTGGTGAACATTTTTTTCGTTAATCACAGTTCCAGACGCACCGTGCCACCCGACCGATTCTTCATCCGTTTTCGGCGTTTCGGCGTTCCAGTGATTTCTCGCTTCTCGCCATGCGGTGCCTGCGTTTCGCTGATAACGTATTTAAATGATTGGTCGGCCCCGATCGGTGGATCAGTTTGACGGTTGTAGTGCGAAAGTGAAGATCGGAGACGTTGACGGAGCAGACGACTTCAGAAAAAAAACGGAACGACCAAAGTGTGATTAGTGCTATTATTGCGTATCCAGGTGCCAGAAGTGTACTTACCAGATAGTTTAGAATCTAATTAATATACGAGCGGAACACGGAAACGCGCAGCCGAGGCATTTTCTCGGTGGGCGATTTTATCGGTAGTTGATAATTTCCCAAGTGCAACAGTGAAACAAGACCGGTGGATAGCGAATCGCCGCGGAGGAGTTTCATTTGGATAAGTGAGAAGGTGTCCAGAGGCAAAGAGGACAATTTGCAGCAGCTGAAAGGGAACCATGAGATCATTACTGTTAATTGCGGCGGTGCTTGTCGCGGGAGGTATGCGTTATTGTATGACTTTTTTTTATGTTTCGCTGGGTACCGGATTAATTGCATTACGGTTTGTTGGTTTTGATTACGGGTGATGATGAATCTGGAAATACATCATGCTGAAACGATTGATGGTACATTTGGATAGGTGTGACGTTAGAGTTAGGTTCTAACTGGATAGCACTGAGAGCAGATACACAGTCTGATTATCAAGGTAGTTAGAATTTTGATACAAGGTTATTTTTGTGTACATAGTGTACATAGATACAAGCGTTGACGTTAATAAAGGGGTATTAGGAGGGTCTAGAAAAGTTCAAGCCCCTCTTTGAAAATTACAATTTACAGGCATGATATGCATTTTGCTCAAGGAATTTATTGATGGTCGGGGTTAAAAGCCCCATCTAGTCTTGAGCTCGAATTACATTAATGGGTATGAGTAAAACATTTCTTTTATGTGGGAGCTAGTGACAATCAACGCTTTATTTACAACACTGAAATAATGATTACGCGTTTCAAATTGGCCATATAGTGTTTAAGTAAATGAAAAACCAAATTTAGTATTATAGGGTGCAGAGCTACTTGGGCACTTCCATTATTCACTTTGGCATGGGGTTTTTTCTCGGCCGAATTGTATGAAACTTTGCAATAAGAAGCACTTCAATGCAACGCATGTTGTGGCCAAGTATGAGCTGAGAAGCATTCGAAAAACCCCGCTGCTGAAGTGAACCAAAAGTGCCAAGAATAGGATCCGGTTACCTACCATTTAATACCACTAGAGTTTGTATCCTTTGACAGATACGCGTATTTTGACCTCAACTGTAAGGTCATTTACAGTGTCGTGTACCTACTAGACTTTTTCCGCGATCTCGAATGGTGAACTTTGTTCTTCTAATATTTTCTTAAAAATGGCGATTCTGCTAATTAAACGTTTATCTGTTTTCTATATCAAAGTGTACTGCTTACGATCAAAAGAATTCAATTAAGTTAGTATAAAAAAAGGTTTAGGGACAAAATGTCGAAAGAAAAAATGTCAAATGCCAAAACGTCGAATTCCAAAACGTTGAAAGCAATTTCATCAGTGTTTTGGAATTGTCTTTCAAATTTATTGTTTTCGTTTTGCACATAGTGAATTATTTATTTCTTCGGGAAAGCATGATTCTTCTAGTTTTCTTCCAATTCAATTCAACTTTTTGTCCTTTCGACGTTTTGGGATTGAACGTTATATCTTTCGACGTTTTGTTACCCAGCCGTACTACCGTTATACGCATGTTACTTTTCGACATTTTTGAGTTTTTGTAGCCAAATAGTCTATTTTATCCTATATCAATAGAAAACAATAAAAAAAAAACACTTTGTTCGAAGACTCTATGAAAAGCATACCAAGTCAATTTGTCCCACTGTTGAATTTCTACGCATAACTGTCTCGCTATTGAATTTCTACGCATATCTGTCCCACTATGTATTTCTCTGCTTCAATCTCAAATAAAGTGCTAAATTTAGAGGTTTTATTATGCTGCGTAAAATTGTTCTTGTATCATATATCATCTTTTTACTATGGCTTTCATCCTATGTAGATCAATACCTGTTTCACACCATAAAAAAACACTATGGTACTGTTCAGGGGATAAGCAAAATGTTTGAGATAGGAAAAATTTTGCCTAATTTTAAATGCTTATTACTTTATGAAATTGGGTGCATCTGGAAGCAGTCGACGGAAAATTTGGTCCAGTTTTATTAACTTGCTTTGCCATGCATATTGGCCACCGGAAACCGGAGATGTTCCGGATTTTCCGCGGTCATGTCCAAGTAGCATTTCTTCTGTACGGTGTGAAATAGTATAAATGTTTACAATTTTCCTAGAAACTGGAACTAATAGGAAATTGAATGCCGGCGAATGCATTAAAATTCTTTGGAAATCTTCAGAAATATGACCTTCCGTAAAAATGGCCGGACAATATGGCCAGTCATGTTTGTATTTCCAATCATGTATATATTATCCGGAGCTATATCTAAGTGGCCATCAAACCCAGATGCCCCGGGGGATAAGGGCCAAATCAAAACCTGTTACCAAATTACATCAATTTGTGTATCAAATATCAAGATTTTCAAAGGAGACGCTTCCGAAAGCGCTTCCAGAACCATGGGCTGCCATGACCATTGTATTGTAGATTAGAGCTACCTCGATGGAAGTGGCTAATTTTACACATGTAAGAATCATATCGATATGGGTAACAAACTCCAACATTTTTGAATTTCATGTTTCTTGAAGCAGTTTTGTAGAATCACCGTCGACCATGAACAGTATATTCCATGTGCCTTGGATGATGTGGAGCGTTCTTAGAACCACAAGATGTAATAGCCACTCTATAGTAGATTCTAGGGGCCCCTGAAGCAGTGTCCAATTCGAAATATGACCTCATTTCCTGGGGCATTTGGAACCTGTATACAATGGTATGGCAACCGGTGGTTCTGGAAATGCTTCGGAAAGCAAAACCTTTGAAAATCTTGAAGTTTGATGCCCATATTGAAAAGGCTACAGATATGTGCCTAATTGGCCACTTCCCCCAGGATAGCATCATTTTGAAGCTTAATGCATACTTCAATATAGCTCCAGACAATATTTACATCATTTAACATATTTTCCGGAACCAGTTTTGGTCATATTTCTGAAGATTTCCAACGAATCTAAATTCGACACACTGCACAAAAATACAAGCGACAGAAAAAAATGCCATTTGGACATGACCTCGGAAAATCCGGAACATCTCCGGTGTCCAGTGGACAATTTGCATTGTCAAGAAAGCTCCTGAAACTGTACTAAATCGACTGCTTACGAATGCATACAATTTCATCAATTCTTCATATCGTTATCAGCGTTTGGATTTAGGAAAATTTTGCCTACCTGAATCATTTTGCCTTTCCCCTGTACATATCCTCATACGGCTCCACATTGCAAATGCCACATGAGCCTTCACACGGACCCTCAACATAGGCTTCATCATATACATCTTCCACTTTCGGTATAAAATTCAAGAACAGTATGCTTGATCAAAATCGATCTGCTACAGTTAGTGAGACTCTTATGCATAGAAATTCCCCCAAAACTGCGTATTTCTAGGCATAACCGTCCCACTTCTAATTTTATAGCAAAACTCATATTTTTTAACTAAAACTTACTCTTGATTCAAAAGAACACCTATTTCCTCATATTATTGTGAAGAAATTTTTCAAATTTATCATAACCTCTATCAATTCGGAGCATAAATGTGCCAAAATCTTTATTCGCGTTTTTCTCGGCTTCATATTTTGGAACATGGGACGATTATGCGTATAACGGCAGCGTACTGCTATCAAAATCCCTATATTTGGTCAATTAGTCGCAAGCTAGGCTTATTAGTGTATCCACTTTAGCCCAAAGTAGGGCGTATCATTGGGGTATACATAATGTTTTGTTTTATTGTTAACGAAAGATTTGTAGACATATATCATTTGGCTTAGGTGTTCCACCATGTTAATTATAATGCAAGAGTGAACTGTCTTGTCGTTGCCACCATGCACAATGTAGACTTTGTCTAAAATATGATAGATTCAGTGTTCATGTTGAAATTTTTCTAATTATCTATGTTATATGAAATAAATTTTTCGGTATTTTGTACAAAGCATACATGTTACAGACGTCAAGCGTTTCCAAAGTTTCTTCCAAAAATTGGTAGTTTTAACCTGCGAACGCAGTGTAACATAAATTACACAGATTTCAGCCACTGGATCGAAAGCAGCGGTGGGAATGGACAACACAAACTTAAACTTGATTCGAAAATTTTCTTTTAAATCTTGTTTGCCTTACAAAATTGAACCGTCTTTTGAACAGGGTATATATCTCTAAATATTTTAATTTGAAGGCTTTTGGAGATTCTTAATTCAAGTATTTTTTGTAATCCATGTTAAAAATATATGATTTATCTACCATATTACCAGATTCTGCGATTAATGCCTCTAAATTTGATCTTTATGTGCGAAAGACAACCGATGAGTACTTTGTTCTGTCCAATCTTTTAAGTGTTAAGTTTATAGCGTTCCCCAGTTGGAAACTATACAATTACCTACACTCTATAGCTAATTGGACAATGATGGAGTAGCTACGGGTGTCTAATTAGGCAAAGCATCACAGACGTGAGTAATGTTTTACAGATATTCCAGATAACAGAAATAGCACCAAAGCAATTGAACCGAACCTATTTGGAAATCAAGATCTATAATTAAGAGGCGTAGGGGGATTAGGAGTATGATGAACACACGAGGCGAAATAGACACACACCTTTTTGTTTCTCTGAAAACATTCAAACTTCCTCAAAATCCCATACACTACATAGACTCTGTGTTGTTTTTGAACTGTTTGACACACGGAAAAAAAATCCGTTGCCGGATTCATGGAACAGAAGTCATGAATTCATAATATATTATAAAAGTCATGAAATCGTGACTATTATGCAAGAATTTGTATGCTCAGGGCGTTACACAAATCTGACTATCACTTTCTTCATCTTAGTCAACGCGTCTCATGGCGATCGGTAAATTGTTCTAGTGAAATTATAAAAAAAGTTTTGTTTTTGAAAAAGTTCAAATTGAAGACACTGCTCTTCGGAACCTTTCCATCGTATCGAAGACATTCTTGGCGAGATTTCCGTGAGTTCCCACATTGTGCCACGACACAATCAATCTGCCGGAGCTGTTAGATGTTCCAAAATATACTTACAAGCCTTCATCCTGATTTTGCAGAACCGGGCAACGTTTGAATTTGAGCGAAGATTTCGCTTCACAAGCTCATCGGCGATTTTAACTGTTCGGATATGATGCCTTCCCCATGTCCTATAGCAGAGCAGCTCACAAAAGGCCTTCGGCAGGCGGATGTTCCAGTTCACTTTTCATATCCACAGTGCTGTTAAGGAGTGTTCAATTCCATTACTCATGCAATCCACCAGCATTTTGTGAGCCCAGGGACCATTTGTCAAATCAATTGATGTTCGAAACAATATTTTGCGTGCAATCCTAACCACTGAATATTCGCGTTCCTGCTGAAGATTTGGCACTCTTTAGGTTGACAATTGTGGAAAGTGTTTGCGGTTATTACGAATCTACCCGCACAAAAATCGTAACGATTTTAATTTTCATTTCATTTGTTTACCAATAGCAAATATAAACTGGGATCTAAATTGACGTATAATGTTTGTTTTCATGAACTGTGTTCATGATTCAGGGATCCTGCTTCATGATTTCATGACTCAACTTTCCACTTTTCAGCACCAAAGTCGGAAACATAAGTGACAGCCATGTAAATACATGAATAGTGCTTATGTTTTCATGCACTGTGTTCATGATATCAGATCCAATATCAGATGGGCATGACACTGAAACGTTAATGACGATTTGCCCTTTGAAGGAAACACCACACTAGACAACGCCCAGTGGCACAGTCCAAATACGTTCCTGGTGAAAAGTTTTTCGAACCCACACTTCTTGACTCGATGCGGCTAAATGCTTGGTAACACTAACCATACGGCCACGAAGCCCATCAATTTAATGTATCGCATGTCATTTGAATGCAATCTTTTTGGAGCTCAAAAAAGTATCGGAATTGAAAATTTGCACGATTGCTGTTATCGCTTAAGATCTTCTCAAAAAGTACAGTTTACATTTTTAGTGGAGAGAATGTTAATAGAAATCATGGCCGAAACAAAACATGTCCATGTCAGGTGTTTTTGGAGAGACATTGACTTAATAAATGCTTCTTTAAATCATAAGATAACTGCCAGAATGCTCCCAAAAACATATGTTGATGTTTAGTGGGACCCTTCTTGAATTTCTGGCGAGATTCTTATCCAATTCTCACGAGATCTGAATAAAAACATGACGGAAGCTATTTTTATTTAAACGCGTTTAAAGGTAATATTGAAATATTTTTTAATCAACCCAGGGCCCAGTTGAATAATGAAAAAGAAATGGAGATACAAATAGTACTGACAAGAAATACTGCCAAGAAAATCCTCCGAGGTTATAAATGGGACTGTTTTTCAGATTGCAAATATGTGTAGAATTTGTTGACAAACGAACGAGTAGTGCAGCCAATAAAGGCATAAGCTTACATTTATGCTTTTATGTTGGTATACATATTTTGTCAGATTATTTTCTAATTTTCCGAATATTTATTGATGATTATAGTTTGCTTGAATTATTAATAATTGTAACAAAATAAGAGACTGCTTCCGCAATACTTTTTGTATGTAAATTTGTTCATTTCACTGGTCTATATCTCTCTATTCAGCGTCCTTTACATTTTCTCAAAGAATAAAATAGCCTCAGAAATCCAGGGATTGCTTTCGTTTTCTTCCTTTGTCTACCTATCCTCTAAATCGCCTTTTATATATTCTTTCTCTTGATACAATTTTTTCTGAATAGAGACTGTTCGGACTGTTTTCCAGAATCGTATAATCAGAAACGATTTTTTTTCAGTCTCTTCCTCCTGGAGAGAGATAATGACATAATAAAAACAATCATCAGAATATATTGAAGGAGCTTGATTCAAAATGTAAACAGGGGAAAGCTCCAAGGTTTTGACGAGAATAGTTTGTACTTAGCATTTTTCCAAGTAGATTATTGACTTGGGAAAAAGCAAAGTATTTTGGAGAGAGATAATGACTAGTGTTAAGGTACAAACAATCAGTTATACTCTACATATTGTTGCGAAAGAGTAAAAAGTTGTAATATTTTGTTTGTTTTATATAACATTATATATTTTTATCGACCATAATACCCGAACATATCACCGGTTTCTTCCAAAAGCGTTACGTAATTTAAATATGTGACGTGGATGGCAAAATGTTTTCATTCTTTACCCTTACTAGCTACACTACTACTTCCTTATTGATAGTCTCTTTCTTATTGCACTTTTGAAAAAATTGCATGTCATCTATGGAAGAAATAAGAAAACCATGAAAGGCACGGAAAATCAACACCAAAACATATTTGGATTTATTTGAATCCTCCTGAAAGAATCAAAACATCAACACTGGATGCCATGTCATATTGGTTTATTTAAGGCGAAATAAGCCGTCATTGAAATTTGTACGCGTTGTTGATGATTGTTGCTAATTCATCTCATGATTTCGATTCAAAGATAATCATTTGGTTTTACACTGACACAGCTGAAAAAGTATCGCCATATGTTATGCATGTCAACGCGTACAGTAATACTTTTTCAAGTCAATATAAACTATCAAGACTGAGTTTTATCACTTTGGAATTGCAAGCTGCAAAGTCATCAAGGCTGCCAAAACGAATGACGGGCTACTTAACTTTAACCCCTTGGTTTTATCAGCAGAGAGATTTCAATCATAGTAGACATAAAGTCAAATTTTATTGCCAGTACTCAGTTATTTCATATGGCAGATTGATATTGATATGATCACAACTTCTCAGCAGACGGTCGTGGACGAACAAGTTAACCATCACTTGAAAACTATTTTGCTGCACTTGCATATAGTGGTGACTACATCTGCACCCTTTCGCCCCTTTAACATATATGCGCATTGAAAGTTTGTTGAAAAATGTGGTGAAATTATCGATAACACATATTATGGTGAACATACAGCCTAGGTGCGTTTTTAGTAATTAATGCAACAATTTTGCGAAAGACACTAACCCTGTATCTCGACAATGCGAAAATGGAAACTAAGGCAAAGAAAGCTCTCAGCTAAAAACTGTGGATGTGCTTATTGAAAACTTAACTGAGAAGCAGGTTCTGTCCGGGCAGGACCTAATGCCAAGGAGAAGCAGAATGATTTTTTTTTATATATTGTTTGTTATATTTTTAACAGATTCGAGTTAATTCCGTGGAGAGTCATCAAAAGTGTTTATCTTTCAATCAACTTACTGAAATTTGTGAGAGTGTTATTAAAAAGTCGGAAAAAACAAGTTGTTTTGTCACATTATAGATTGCAATACCATAACAGTCACATTGAGATTATTCAAGAGCCTCGTAATGTAGTAGCAATGAATTTTCTATCACAAATTTTTACTAACTGTTCACTCAATATGTGATATGAGCTGTACAAAATTTCAACCTCAAAGTGCTTATACTTTTAAGTTCTTGGTATTTTTTTTTCAAATTTAAGTTTCTTCCCATACTGACATAAATTGCACACTTGGTATGTATCCCATCTACTAAATGCCTGCGGTTACAAATATGCAGTTATGAGCAGAGTAGTTATTAGTGAACATAATTTTCAAGAACTGATATGTTAGCTACAGAAGAAGTTCAAATGGAAATTTGTTGTGAAATGAGTTATAAAGGAAATAGGGATGGTCATTGTTGAAACATACATCTAGGAAAATAGTACTACACCGAACTAAAATGATCAACATCGATGTCAAAATTTTGGTACATTTAACTGAGGTTCTCCACTGCCCAGGGCATATAGGGAGCCGGATCCTATTCTTGACACTTTTGATTCACTTCGGAACCGTTTTTTTAAGCTACAAAACTCATATTTGGCATTAATATACGTCGTATATCAATGGGCTAGGGGCCCAGATAGCCGTAGCGGTAAACGCGCAGCTATTCAGCATGACCAAGCTGAGGGTCGTGGGTTCGAATCCCACCGGTCGAGGATCTTTTCGGGTTGGAAATTTTCTCGATTTCCCAGGGCATAGAGTATCTTCGTGCCTGCCACACGATATACACATGCAAAAATGGTCATTGGCATTGTAAGCTCTCAGTTGATAACTGTGGAAGTGCTTATAAGAACACTAAGCTGAGAAGCAGGCTCTGTCTCAGTGGGGACGTAACGCCAGAAAGAAGAAGAAGATACGTCGTATTGAAACGCTTCTTTTTGCAAAGGTTCAGACAATTCGGCCGAGATAAAACTCCCATGCTAAAGTGAATCATGGAAGTGCCATAGTAGCTCTGCACCCTAGTATCTTCGTACTTCTTACACGATATACGAATGCAAAAATTATTAATTGTCAAAAAATGTTTCCAGTTGCTCAGGGCTCATAAGAACACTAAGCTAAGAAATAGCTATGTCCTAATTAGAAAGTAACGTCAGAAAGAAGAAGTCGGTTAGAAAAAGAAATACAATTTATCTGAAATGTTCTGGTACGGTGCAACATTAGCGATTCCTACCATTCCCAAATTAACATCTAATTGTTAGGCAAACTTGACCATTTCGTATGCAACAGAACACAATCCTTGACCCAACCCGACGCAAAAGAACAGGAAGCCAAACATTGACACACGTCGAAACATGCGCAAATTTCTATTCTAATTGCCTACCTACTAGACCTCAACTAAGTAACCGCGCGTGAACGGTGGAATCTAGAATCAGTTCCCGGCAGCCGCGCTGGCTGCCGATTGATGGTGTAGAGGTCAAGTTCACCAACCATTTACTGGCCAATCAAACGCGCGCGAACTTGACTTGTTTCGATTGCAGGATTCTGTCCCCCTTCTTCTTACTGAAGTGTGCGATGTTCATCATCCGTATAGTGGCAATCATAGCCTCCAATGGGGAACAGTTTGCTTTCGAATTGTGTGGATTATGGATTTGAGCTTTTCGACTTGAATCTATATTTATGATAATATTCGATCCAAATATTTTTTCTATATTCAAAATAATTACTAATTAGGCTCAAATTTAAGAAGATACGTCAACTTTTTAACGGTTTTCAATCATCAATACTTATAAAAAAGGATGTGTTATTCAACGCAAACATTACTCTCCATAATAGGTTCCTTTTCTTTTTATAAACCATCTTAATTGGACCATGATTTCTCAATTTCTCGACTTTGTCCGGTATTAGATGCTGTCCAGTATTGGGAGATCCCTTCCTTTGCATGTTTAGACTTCAAAGGCCGTCTTGAGTGTTGTGTTCTAGACTCGAGTCAAGTTTAGTAAACGATATGGAAGATGACCTTCGAGGTATCTCTCAAAGGATCCAAACTCTAGTGGAATCAAATGCTACAGTATTAAATTCGGGTTTCATTACTTGCAATACACTTTTCCAAAGTTTAAATTATGGTATCATCGTACTTGCCGCATGATATACGAATGCGAAAATGGCAAATTTGGCAAAGAAAGCTCTTGGTTAATAACTGTGGAAGTGCTCATTGAACACTAAGCTGTGAACAGAAATTAGAATCATCAAAAAGATAATGATATTGACACAAATTTATTGGGTTATTTGATATGTTTCCTACTAATTTTCGATACAGTCCATTGAAAGAAACAAATTAGAAACCATTCCCCAAATTAGTTTCGAAATAATTTGATCCTTGTATCCTTGAGGACATTTAAATTCTAGTTAAGCTTATGGACATTTATTAGACCCTCATAATTGGAGTGCCAACTGTCGTTTGTTTTCCATTTGGGTCATCGCTTTCGTACAACATGTCGAATGTTTTCTGTTCCCTGTTCTGTGATCGCAAGCAATGGCATTCGGTCTGTATAGTATGCTAATGTCGGCAGCTTATCGCCTTATCACTGGCCGTGGCTGATGAGCAGTTTGGTTTGGTCGTAGAGAGAAAGAGCCCCATGTATTACCATTTATCGCTACAACATGTGCAGGAACTCGAGCCAATCCCGAACATTGGTGATGACGACTGTAAACAAGCGGTCCCATCTATCAATAACTGCTGCCTGCTAGCTTGTTCTGGGCGTCATACGCAAACACGTTGGTAAATTGATTCCCTTCGAAGCGTACAGAGTGACTGTTTCATAGGGAACTGTTCTTATTACGGATTCATGCAATAATACAAATTGCGAAAAAAGTCGATTTTTTCCTATTTTGCTACGTTTTTCAAGAAATTCCAATTTAATTTCTTTGAAATTTAATGCCCCCCCCCCACGTCATTATTGAGTAGCCTTAAAGACAGTCTTCTCCAGTTTTCCCGATTATTACGGAAATTTTCTTAAACTTTAGCCTCGCACGATTACGTCGCATCGCTAGTCGAGTGCAGTATTGTATGTAAAGCTTACGTCAATCTGCTCATCCGTTCTCAAGCCATTTCGTGACATGCAAACACCTCTCTTTTTTTTAATTTATATAGACTAGTTGTTCCGGCATACTTCGTACTGCCCAGTAGGCTCTGGAGTAGGCCATGGAAAGTCCCTAAACAAAATAAGAAAGTTGTGTTCCAGTTTTTTTCAACCTCGGTGGGTCGAAAATATTATTCCACACAAACACGTCGGAACCCATTAGGAACGTATTTGCTTAGGATTCACGTTTATCAATTGGCCCGTTCTCGACATACAAACATCATTCAATTTTTATTCATATAGATACTCCTTATTTAATTGTTCTGGTTTTGTGTTTACAATAATTCTATGAGTTTCCTCTACAACTCCTTCAAAGAGATAACTTTGAGAAATATCATCATAGAAGTTCCATAGAGTTTCCTTCAAAAAATTCACTTATTTTACTTCCAGAATATTTAGAGTTTTCTGTGAAATTCCGTCAAACATATTACAAGGATTCTAAAAGAATCTCTTCCTTGAGCCTTGAGCAAAAAAGGCACAGCATACAGAAAAACCACACGTCGGCCGATGTGAAAAATTAAATCTTAAGAACAATTCCAAATCGCCGTTGAAAATAGGCTGATTTTATAGTTTCTCCTTTCGACGTTTTGGGATACGACGTTTTGGTATTCGACGATTTATCTTTCGGCGTTTTGTCTGTCGACATTTTGTCCCTCAACCAGATCACATCGATTTACTTTGTTTAATTACTCCATAGTCTTTGTTCCCAAACTTTCTTGGGTTAATAATCCAGTAATTGAAGGTGATTATAAAATGAAGCTAAACTTTGAATTTTCAAGTGCACAAGTCTGGAGAATCTGACAACCGTTCGCGTTGAAAATTGATCGAACTGCTTGCTTGCTGATATGTGTCCAATAGATCAAATTTTCAAGGCGGAGCGCTGTTTGGTTCTCAAGACTTCCCGAGGAGGAAAGAATAACTCGCGAATAACTTATGCATACCATATTTTGGTATCATACCAGAATTAGGTATTGTTCAGTTATCAATACCTCATTTTGGTATTATAATGGTATTTGAAAAAAATGTTTAAAACAATTAAAAATACTTCATTTTGGTATTCGACAGCTATTGAGGACTGCTGGAGGTATTGAACTAGTATTGAAAAATTTCACTTTTATATGAAAATCCATCAAGTATTATTTAGGTATTACAATACCTGATCTAAGTATCAACTTGGTATTTGTAGAATATGCAGAAGGTATTATTTGAGGTATTTTACCTCTTATGCAGGGCTCATTCATACCTCATTCAGGTTGTAAGTATTGGAAATTATCTGGTATGGAATACCTCAATTTGGTATTCAGTAGTTATTTTCTTCTGCTCGGGTTGTCCTCTTGAAAATTCAATTTGTGGCTTCGTTTTATAACCATCTTATTCTATGCTTCTTTTCTGGTATTACTCCTAGTATTTTATTTTGTTTTTTTTCCAGAATTTTTCCCAGAAAATTTAGGAACAATTGGCATTCGAAATGTCGAAGGTACAAAATGTTGAGAGGACAAAAATTCGTAAGAAGAAAATTGAAAGGAAACTAAAATTACTTGGAAGAATAATTCACTGTGTGCCAAACGTTGTTCAAAGAATATTTTATCGACCCCAATATGAAAAAATATCTGGAAAACAATTCCAAACAAGTGTTTGTAAATGACTGCTCTCGACGTTTTGTCCCTTTCGACGTTACGGCATTCGACGAATCTCTGAAGGAATTTTAACGACCTGAGGAAAGCAGCAGTACGGTTGAGTTAAATTCATGCTATTTCTGAGCTCTGATAAACATTTTAGATTAAACAGACCTCTGGAAACCGAGATACAGATCTCCAAACCTCAGCATTTTGTATGAAAAATGGCCAAAGCGTACTTCATTCTGTCCAGTACTGTAGGTTGCTGGAGAAGTATTACTATTTGCCTATATCACTGTAGATCTTCTCTCTTGACGAATTTGCCACTGAGGTTGTTTCTTGTGAAAGTGATAGAATCCAATTAGGAAAGCCTACAGTGAACTCTCAAAGTTGTCTTCTCAAGAATCTGAGGACTTTGATAAGTCATTGCATCCAAAATCAAAATTGCATAGGTTTTTTACAAAATTTGAATGGAAAACTGCAAATCTTTATCGCACTGCACTATTTTTTCTTCAATTTTTCAAACAAACACTCTCACAACAGATCACGAACACATTCTTCAGCCACAACATACATTTTTCAACCAGTCTACTTTATAGCATAACTTTTCAATGAGCAAAAGTTTGATCGCTATTTTAACAACACAGAAAGTTAACATTTAGATTGGGTTACCATAAAATTACAAGAAAACTTGCGATAATGTTTTTAAATTCGCGAAAACTGCTTCGAAATCAAAAGTTGGAACTCGTCAACGATGATTGTTCAATGTATGATACTCCACTTCGGGACTGCTGATCCTTTTGTATGCCACTATTATTTTGCGGTATTTTCAATGGAACATGAATAAAAGCGTGAATTTTGCATACATACTCAATCAAATTTTGGAGTGATTTTTTCCATGGTAATCAATATTGCATCCTATTTTATAATTTCCACAAACACGACGGAATAACAGAGCAATACGAATTGAACGTGCTTTTCTAGCTGTCGATTGGCACCACTGGCAAGCATCTGGCACCAGAGTTGAGAAAAGTTCTGAGATT
Source organism: Aedes aegypti (assembly GCF_002204515.2). Taxonomy (NCBI): domain Eukaryota; kingdom Metazoa; phylum Arthropoda; class Insecta; order Diptera; family Culicidae; genus Aedes; species Aedes aegypti. Next base: position 388,558,391 of record NC_035109.1, on the reverse strand, counting down.
CACACTACAGTAGGCAAGCGTAGCAAATCACAGTCACCGGAGCCAGTGAAACTTACGCGTATCGCTGCTGTAGGCAAAATGCCTTGAAAATAGCAAAACGCCCGTTGCTAAGGGCAACCCAAAACTACTGCAGAAAAATGTTCTATTTCCCGTTGCATTTCCCGCATTTGCAGCCTTCAATGACACTCTTCATTTAGAAAATTCATGTACCCAACATAGGCTGCTTGATGAGATTCACAATTGTGAACTACTGTATTAGGAGAGCCACGTGATTTTCGCAAAAACTCAAGCCTACTACTATTACCATTCCCAGCACTGGCTGGCACATGTTAACAATTGCATCGAAAATCTGCTATTACAAAACAGGAACAATATTCCGTCTTGGTTTAGAAAGGAAACAATTGAAAAGTTAATAATGTGGTTTTCGATTCACCGTTAAACTATCAATCACTGTACATTGAAGAAAAATAAACATTTCAAAAAATTGTATGACTTTTCCAAATAATGCATAGAGATAATTACAGTTATCTATATATAATTTTCTATGTATAATTTTATCTATATTATAATTACAATTATAATTACATTAATTACTCCCATACATTATTCCGAATTTTGTACACGCATTTGTGTTTTCTTTATTGTTATCAACACATATGCATTCGTCACTAGATTTCACTCATACATACAAGAAGATTAGCAAATGTTATTATCACTTCAGGGAAATGCCCTGATGGTATTTTTAAACAAGTGGTGGCTAAACTGCTCTTTTTCGCAAAGTTTACGTCATTGAAATTTTACGATTTTTCTTCACAGGTATCAAGGTTAGAACACATGTTCTATCGACATCAAATCGTAGTACAGTAGTTTCTCGATTTTATCACTGTTCGTTTTAATATCGCTTCGATATATCTTTCTCAATTTTTGTACGGTATTCTGGTCGATTTTATCACGCCACAACAATTGCATGAAGTTCATACATTTTGCATTGGAGAAAACCTTTAAAAAACAACAGAAATCTACATATTTGACTTATCGCTTACGTGCTTTTCATTTCATTTGCTCGATTTCCGCAACGTTAACCTTAATTTTTGATGAGAGGCAGGAATATCACGCCAAACATTTTGGATCCGTGATAATGTCGAGAATACGCTGAATAATGTGTTTTTGCGCTCACACTACGGATGACATCATTGATCGGCGTGTATACGAAAGTTGATTCATTCTACACGTATTGTTCGCTCCTTTCTCACCGTTCGCATCAGCCTGATCGAACAGTGTGATGCTTCTCTGCTTTGACGCCAACCTGTAAACGCGTCGCACAAAGCAAACACAACGTAGGGCTCCACCTTGAACGAAACAATGTGTGATAAAAAGTTTAATGGCGCTTACTTCGAGCTTGCAAACATTGGCAGCGAATTTAGAATATGATTTTTAGACAAATCTTAAGTACTGACAAAATATGATTCCTGAATTAATCCTTGACAATGATGATGATTCCTAAATTGAAGAACTCAGAGCATATTGGGTCGATAACTGATATTAGAACTGTTATATTGGAATCTGCTGCAGAATGCTGAAGAATAATAGTCCACAAAACTGTCGTTCAGAAAGGTTCAAGCTTCTGTACTTGAGAGAGAGGAGACAGCTTATTAATACGAGCTTCCAAAAGTAATCGCGAACCTGTCATCAACTGTCATTAAAACCGCACATTGGTTGAGCGATGTGAAAAAGATTGGCCACACCATAAGTAGATGTGTTTGAAAACTGGAATCTTTAAATTTTATGACCTTTTTGCTGAAAAATGGAATGTCAAAATGGTTTTGAACCAGTTTGTACTTTCCGAACCATTACACATAACTCAAACAAGAGAAGAAGTTGTCGGTTAGCTGTCTCCTCTCTCTCAGTTCTGTACTAAGTTCGATCATCTTAGCAAGTATTTCATCGTTCTTGAGAGTTGCAAATGTTATCAAAAATAGTCGCGCAAGTCAGTGCATGGAACGTTGAAGGAAAATTGGGTGTCTTGTACAAGAAAACCAATCATGAAAAAATTTCACAAGAGGTTCTAAATTTTCAACGCATTCCTTCTTAGGTCTCAAACATTTCTATTGATCAGTGAATCAACTGATCAACTAACATGGAGCAACAAAGACATTGTCCTCTCTTATTCTTCTTGTAACAATCTTATAATGTGACAACAGTCAATCACAACTCAAACATGCGTTCCGATTTTCTAGACTTTGCATTGCAATTTTCGAGTTGGTAAATATTACATGATCGAATGGAAACCATAAAGAAAATTCCATTTTGCGTTCAAAATTGCTGATAAATCGCGAGATGATAAGGTTGCAACAATGTTGCCCCTTGTGTTTGTCATAACATCTTTTTTTATTGAGATTGTATCCCAATCCGAAAAAGTTGTGACAAACGATGTGAGTGCGCTTGTTTTGTTGTTTGTTTTGCGTGTGTTCCAATGACAATTTGATTCACTGTTATTGATTCCAAAAAAATACTAAGTTTTTGTTCAAATTCTGTTTGTTCATCCATTTGTATTGAGAGCACCTTCATTTGCAAACGATAAAACGAGAAACTTTGAAGCATGTAGTACACGTTGTATCTTTCAGGGTTGTATCAGCTCTACCAGCCTTTGAGCAGCTAACACGATTTTTGCTTTAACTGTACGACGTTTCGCCGTATATTTCGTTTTCTTCAAGGCTTCAGATTGTCTGCTATTTTTAATGGCGCCTCATTTTGACGTATCATTAAAAATGAGACGCCATTGAAAATAGCAGACAATATCCAGTCAGATCAAACATCAATACAGACAACAAATCGCAGCCTCTAAATCCGTGAAGGAAGCGGAATTTACGCCGTAACGTCGGCAAGTTTAAGCTTAAAGAGACGATAAAACCCTAAAAGAAATAATCCATCACAGTCGATAACAATCACAAAAAAATATTACACATGAGAACTTTGTTTGACTCTGGAGAAATTCTGTTGGTTTGGTTTCGAATATATAGTTGGACAGCTGTCAAATTCAAACCAACTTTTTGACATCGTGTATTGTTAGCTTTACTACTGTAAATCACATGCGAAATAGATAATGTGTTTACGGGGCAAACCATCCTAGAGGTATTGTGGGTGTAATTCTTGAAGAAATTCAAGTAGAAACACTCTGAGGTATCTTTCGAGGAACAATTATAGAAGGGATTTTTAGAGGAACGCTTTGTACAATCATTGGAAAATTTAAGAAGTAATTCCTAGCGCTTCATATAAAACCTTTTGATTAAGATGATTTTGGCCAAAAAATAGTCTCAGATTCTTGGAGGAATCTCTAGAGATATCTCGAAATCAAATCCTGAGAGGCTCTTGATGGATTCCTTCGAAGCATTGGTTGTCTGTTAATAATTCTGGAGTTATTACTGAAACACTGAAAGATATTCTTATGTGAATTTCGAGCCCTGTTCGCCACAGATAAAATTTTCAGGTTCAATACAATCCTTCCGAAACAGTTGACTGAACCCGTTACATACTCGAGAAATTGATTTAAATAGCATTTTGACAACTAATACATAAAAGAGAGAACATAGGAATCATTTCAGATCATTAATGAGGCTAGTGAATGACCAGTAGCGTTGATTTAAGGAAGAATTAATATATGTATTCATGCTTGCGATGAATTCGTGCATTGAAACCCATAATAAGTCGGCATGAGAAAATTTAGCCTTTTGCAAAGCTTATCAAAATCCTCACAGAACGCAGACCAACGACGAAACCGAATGCTTTTAGCTGCGTTGTGATTGATAAGCGATTTTTGTTTTCCCACTGCTTAGAAGTTTTATATCCTGTAAATAAAGAATAAAATAATATGTTAATCTGTCCATAGTCCAGGAAGTCTCTCTTCTGCATCAACTGCAGCCAGTACTTATAGCTCAGAAATACCGTAGGTACGCACAGATAAAAGGTTCCAAGTCAAAAGGTAAAATAATTAACATCACTTGAGATAGGTAGACATGACAGTCCTTTCCCCTTTAGAAACTTTCTAATAACTCTTTAAAAGCCATTTACAAGTTGCAACAACTCATACAACGAACAATCGAAAATATATCCAAAGAATTCCACGATCTTATCTTAAATACGCAAATTTGCTAATTCCATGATTACAACAAAACATTCAAATCATTGGATTTTACTGCTCAACATTACATTTGACAAATTCATCAACCTAAAGAACAATTTCGTTCATCTCAATACAGCAATCGCTTCACAAAAGAACAACTATGTTCCCAATAAATGACAATTTCGTCAGCTCTGAAGAACAATTCGGTTCAACTCAAATCGGCAATTTCACCACACTTTCAAAAATAGATACAATTGACAATTCGCCACCCCAAAGAAAATCGATTATCTTCAACACACTTCCAAGATCCTCGTCGCCACTTTTATATCCTGTAAATAAAGAATAAAATAATATGTTAATCTGTCCATAGTCCAGGAAGTCTCTCTTCTGCATCAACTGCAGCCAGTACTTATAGCTCAGAAATACCGTAGGTACGCACAGATAAAAGGTACCAAGTCAAAAGGTAAAATAATTAACATCACTTGAGATAGGTAGACATGACAAGAAGCTAGCAGCCATTTAAGTTATTCAACACTAATTTGCATTGCCTTTTTTGGCTCTCCTCCTTTCTAGCACTGTCCTTGGAAGCCGGCAAACAATGTGAACCGGGAAGTACATTCAAGCTGGACTGTAACACGTGCCGTTGCGGAGCCGACGGCAAGGTGATGTCCTGCACGAGAAAGTTCTGCGTTCCAGACGTGCAAGGTGACGATCCGAAGGCACAGCCAATGGTGGACGAGGTCAGCGACAACTTGCAGCCGGACGCTAGTGCCGCCGCTGCTGCCGAGAAGGAGGAAGAGGAAGTGCACACCAATGGGCAGGTGTGCACACCGAATGAGGTGAAAATGGAGGTAAGATACACTTAAAATTTATAAATTTTAAGAAATATCAGTAAGATAAACTTTACACACAAGATTTTTAAATTTAACTTCGCAATACGAGCAAATTTTTCACAAAACAAAATACATTAGGGGAGTCACCAGTGGTGGGTGCTGGTGATTTGTTTTGAAAATATGAAAATTGCATCACTTGCATTTTCAAATAAATTTTTTAATAAACATCCAAAACTGATCAATGTTACCCCAGATTACAGTTTTTTAAGGGTTGTGCAGGAACATATAATTTTCACTGCGTGATGGCTGAGAGATCTTAGGTGGTTATTATTTCATACTTTAGGTCAATCGGTCATAATCTTTTGTCCATAAAAATGTAGGGACCGTGGTTTATGAACAGACCCCTATCTTAATTCTGTAAAATGAATTAAACATTCTCATAGTTAACGATAAAAAAAGAAGCAAAACTTTTTTCTGAGAACACTTCGTTTCCCTTCTATTTTCAGGACTGCAATCGATGCAAGTGTGCCGCCAACGGCATTGGCTGGTTCTGCACGCGTAAGGCTTGCCCTCCACGGGAAAGACGTTCAGCCAGCGAATTCCTCACGAAGCCCAAGCGCCAAGTAGCCCAACCAGCTCCACCGAAGAAGGAATGCGAACCGGGTACCAACTTCAAGAGTGCTGACGGATGCAACGATTGCTTCTGCACGGCCACTGGTATTGCCGCATGTACGCAGAAGTTCTGCTTCAATACCAAGACCAAACGCGACACAGCTGCACTAGCACCGAAGAAGGAATGTGTTCCCGGAACAACGTTCAAAAGCGCTGACGGATGCAACGACTGCTTCTGCTCCGAAAGTGGACACGCAGCCTGCACTATGAAGTTCTGCTTCCCAACGCCTCCGAGAACGAAACGTCTGGCATCGAACTCGAAGGACACGCAGTGCGTACCGGGAACGTCGTTCAAGAGCGCTGATGGCTGCAACGATTGCTTCTGTTCGGCAAACGGAATGGCCGCCTGTACGTTGAGGTTCTGCTTTTTCGAAGACCAACCACAGATCAAATCCAAGCGACAGGCCAACAACGACGAACTGCCCGTTTCAGCTGTGGCCCCCGGTGCTCCCGGTTTTAGCTGCAGTCCCGGCAAAAGCTTCAAGTATCAGTGCAATACCTGCCGATGTGATACAAGCGGACAGACGGCGGCGTGTACATTCAAGTTCTGTCTTCCGGGAGAGTACTGAGCGGAGTTTCGCCGCGGGCGATGACAACGTGCACAACAGTGCTAATCTCGTACTTTAAGATGATTTATTACCATTGTTAAGATACTTGTTTGTTGTGCAGTTTTGTGTAAAGCAGTAGCTCTCTAGAAGAAGAGAACACCCAATAAAGTTTAGTTTTGTTACAACTCACAGTTCATAACTGTATTCATAATGGTGTTGCGTTTCGTCTCTTTGTCCATGCGTTCATTCACCAATCCGTTTGACTCATTGTAGGGTGCAGGTGCCATTAGTGGACTACCTAAACTATAAAAAATCATAACATAATAACGAAAAGCCCTAACAGAGATCTTTTGGCGTCAACAGAAAGATATCAACCTCTACTATATAAATATAAAAAGAGTGATAAAACTAATTTTTTAACATAAAATCGCTTGAGCCACTATTGGTACACGTGTTCCAGTAGTTGCGCTAGTGCTCCAGTAGTAGACGTTCGGGAATGATACAAGGAATTTTAAACAAAATGGAAAATTTTTACATAGGTTTAACATTTTTCCCTCGGAACAGCAATTAATATCTTTCGAATGAAGCATAAAGATCATCTCTAGGGCTTTTCTTCATTTTTATACATCCATTTTAAAAACTGCTTCCAACCGTTGATCCACTACTGGAGCACGACGGCTACTATTGGTGCAAGGGAGCCAATTTTTTACGTAAACTTAATTAAGGTACCGCGGGGCAAGTGGGTAAAAGGGGTAAGTGAAAACAATTGATATATTTTTCTGAATATGTGAATTAACGTTTTAAACTCATGCGTAAACCTTTGAGGCCATTGAGAACATTACGATAGGTGAGAGATAGAGCGAAAAATTGTCAACCTGTCAACTGTTACTCCGTAACAAGTTGGCGGCGTACAATCTTATTTTAATAGTTTCAGTAGAAAAAAGTTGCGGAAAATAATTTCCTGTACCACTTCTTAGTTGTCCTCTGTGATAGTTTCAAACTGCAATACAAAAAATTTTAGAATTAATTTAACGTAGACCTAAAAATAACTAAATTTAAACACCGTCAATTTTCTTATCAGGTGGGGCAAGTGAAAAGTTTACCATTAGAGATTGAATTTGTGTTTTCTCTTTAAGTAGCCATAAGTAAACATGGTTCGCAATTATCATAGAAAAACATAACGTGCTGATAATTCAAGAAACACTATACTTAAGCGTTAAAAGCTATTAGAAATCATGGAACTTCTCTAAAAGATGTTGCCAAACATTACAATATTAATATGTCTACTTCGGGCAGCCAATAAAAAGGAAGACGTTGACTGAAATGTTGCAATATTAGAGAACACACGGAAATCTCGTGGAATGTCTATGTAGAGCTAGTTCAAAACATAAAAATGGAGTATAGGTCTATTCACATAAAAAAGATTCTAAATACGTTATTGAAGGATTCCGTTTGATTTCTCCCGAAGAGTTATCCGACGTTATATCCGACTTTCTCAAAAACAAATAACGAGCGGTGGAAATTCTACAGAGCAGAAATGCAATTGCTGTCCTATAATGTAAGTACTAACATTGGAAATGTTGCAGTTATAATGTTGTCGAATCATTTCAACTAACATAACCGAAGAGAAGAAAATTAAAGTGAAAAGAATAATATTTTCTTTGTTTACATGTTACTTATGTTATTGTTCATTGGGAAGTCTTAACAAATGTTAAAGCTAATAGAAATCGTGAATATAACTGTTTGTTTTCGAGTTCATTGTTCAAAACGGTAAACTTTTACTCGCCCCACTTTTGGAGCAAGTGAAAAGTAAGGAGACATTTTTCAAAGACATTTTCTGTATTTTTTTCTTCAATTTTTCATAAAAACCAATTTCAGCATGCTGCTTATATTTGGTGGGAGTCAAGCTAAAAAATATACACGACCTCATTTGTTTCAATTTAAAGTCTCTAGAATTTGAAGAATCTCAACTATGCGAATTCCATTACCCACTTGCCCCACGGTACCTTATTTATATGACTTTTTGATAAGATAAAAAGCTGAAATTTGACAAATCGACTGAACTAGAGGCGATCTATCCACCAAAAATAGCACATGTCGTTTTTATCGAAAAATGTACGTTTTATTCCATAGTCCAATCTACTGGTACATTACAACCATTGGTACCGGCACCCTATTGTTTGCCTTTTTGGCAGCGAAGTGGAAAGCAGATTAGCAGACTGTGAAAAATTCTGAAACTTGAGCGTTTTTAGTTTTATTTTCCTTACACTGCGTTTGAGTAGATGTGTACTAATGTACTTCAGTTCCAATCATTTACTCTCCCTCAATAATTTAACCTAGTCAAATATTTGACCTGCACCGCAAGTAATTTCCACCTGCAAAAAACAATCATAACTCTTCACAAGACATACAGACGTGTTCCAAGCAATGCACTTTTGCCTACCCGGGAGTGCATTCGAGCGTGCCCATTTATGAGCGCCCATCGTGGAGAGTACTTTGACTCTAATAAATCTCCCCGCCAGTTAATTTCGGAACGTGTGCTGTGGTCGTACTGCCCATAAATTACTCCCGGAATCGTTTCCGCTGTGTGGCCTCTGGAGCGTGATCTCCTAGCGGCAGCTAGAATAGTGGGAGGAAAAGATATGGGATGTGAGCTTTCACCCAAAAGAAAACCATCTTCGACAGCTTGCGGAAACATCGAATCAACAAAAAACAGCTGATTTTTCATCGCCACCGGTGGATTGCAGAGATAACGGGAAAATTCAGAGAGAGAAAAGTTTGGTCCAAAGGTTGTGCTCTCCGCTATTCTCTGGATACTCATCGGAATGTTGTTATTGCACAGTGGTCGAAAAAAGCCAATAAATTTTCATAATAATTTAGTTAGAAAGCCATAGATCATAGAAAATATCCGTGAAGAATTTCAAAAGTAACATCAACCTGCCTAATAATTTGCTATGGAATAGATCGAATTGTCGGCATGAATACTCTAATTATTTTACCAGAATACACATACAACATTGTTTGACTAACATTAACTTCTCTTTAACCATTAATGTTTGTATAATTTGCCAATTTATTGGAAAATCTACTATATTCAGGACTCCAGATTCACCATTCTAGTAAAAAAGGATGCATATTATATGATCGATTCGTTCACCACCTTGAAACACAAAAAGTCATGACAATTATTAGAGCTATATTTTCGGGGAACTGGGCTATTCAGGAAAACTGGGTGCTCGGGGAACTGGCGTTCGGGACAACGACATTCAGGGAACCGATATTCGTGTAATCGACATTCGGGGATTCGACATTCGGGGAATCGTCATTCGGGGAAAAAGTAGTAAAACTGTTTAAGGTTAGCTGCTCTTACATATGTCATATTATGTTTTATGATCCAACTTAACCCAAGCAATTAGAAAAATTATTTGTTTTGTTTTCATAGTTATTCTACCCTCTTTTAAAATTGGCTGTTCTTTCTAATTGACTTTTCAAAATGTGATTTGTTTAAGTGTAATATTCTTCAAATTCACAAAATAAATTGATTGATTTTTTTTTTTGCTTCCTATGCATCTTATCTTATTTATGGCGTTACGTTCCCACTGGGACAGAGCCTGCTTCTCAGCTTAGTGTTCTTATGAGCACTTCCACAGTTATTAACTGAGAGCTTACTATGCCAATGACCATTTTTGCATGCATATATCGTGTGGCAGGTACGAAGATACTTTATGCCCTTGGAAGTCGAGAAAATTTCCAACCCGAAAAGATCCACAACCGATGGAATTTGAACCCTCGACCCTCAGCTTGGTCTTGCTGAATAGCTGCGCGTTTACCGCTACGACTATCTGGGCCCCTCCTATGCATATTATCCCTTATTTTGAACATTGGCTGCTCTTTCTAGGTTTATTGTCTTCGTAATTATGAAGAATAATGGAACATAAATACACTAGAAAATTGTCCAAACGATTCTAATTACATTACGACCATAGGTGGCGCTGTATTCGATGAATTTCGAATCTTTTGATATATTGATTTAAAGATTCTCATTTAAATAAATGAAAAACTGCAACCAACAAGAAGTCGAAAATGTTTTATATATGAAAACTAAAATTTTGTTTTTTTTTTTTTTTGCTAAATTTCTAGTTAATTGTTGTCACTTTTTACTATTTACCATTTACCTGAATTCCCTCGTGTGTTAAAATACACTCTAATAAAGATTTAAAAAAAAAAAAAAATTTACCTGAATTTCAACAGCTAAAATCTCTTTTCTTTCTGGAAAATGTCCCATTTTGGGGAATGTCATTCTGGGGATTGGGTTTCTGAGAAATGTCGTACAATCTTCAAAGATGATTTTAGTGATCAGATGAGTCTAGAGAGATATTACTCAGCGGAACAAAAATAACGTTTTTGCGTGTCTTAAGGATCAAATTATGTGTCTCTAGTAGATTTAGGGTTGCTGAATCTGAAGCCGTTTCCAGAAATGTTCCAGCACGTCACAATTTTTAGCTACAGGTCACCAAAGTTGTATAGAACACTAGTTTTACTGATGTTACTATTAAATTTAAAGAATGACTTATCAAACTTTTTTGTGTTCTAACCCACCAAGAATGCAAAATAGCAGTTTTACTTTAATTTCAAATATAATTTGATTGAAATCGCACGACTTAATTTAGATTGAATCGATTTTTTCAACATGTTCGCATTCTTCATACATAATTCTTCGTTTCTCTTATATGGCAAAATACAATAATTTTCTAAATCATAAAAAAATAACTTTTGAGCATCGAAAATAATATGAACTTTATTGATAAGTATTGTTTTACACATGAAGTATGAATTCTGTGGCAAATTAAGCAAATGAATTGCCAAAAAAGTTGGAAAACTTGCATGCAAGTTGGCTGAAACAGTCAAATTTGACTTTCTCAACAGTCAATATCTCAAAAACTAGACGTGCTATGTTATTTTTGAAAATGGCAATAGATTCAGTAACTCTTAATTAAATAAATAGTGGTATTTTGATGCTTGAGACAAAAACGTGTTCCGCAGTGTTATTATTTCCGAGTTGAAACAAACTGTGCTGCTTGGGAATTATTCAATTGCAATTAACCATGCCGAGAAATTAAAGGGGTGGCTTTAGACGTTATTATTAAATCTTAGAGAGCCTATTAATTTCAGTTACCGTGCGAGATCGAAATCCATACACCTAAGAAATGAATCTAAATCCATCCACTTCATACAAAATGCCTACTTTTAGTATGAACTATACGGATTTTGGTTCCCCACTTTATAGCTCACAAGGATTATTGGTCCTCTAGGATAGCTTCTAATTGTCGTTGAACGCAAAACATGGTAGATCCCAACTATTCTAGGTTAAGTTCTGAAACGCTACGCATTATGCTTGTTGATCTGATGACCAAATAGTTTCTCGATGACATTAAACAGTTATTGTACGCAAATCTGGGTAGAGTATAATTATATAAGGACGTATAGGTATCTTCCTCGTTCACAATCTTTCAGAAGAGCACTGGTTAGGTTACCTACGCTTGTAGAACTTGACAGAAACTATGTTTATTAGCCTTAATGGAATACCCTGGAATCATTGATGAACGAAGATGACCCTATCATCATATCGTATCTTTTAATTCTAGCAGTCACGACAATTACGTAACATCTCTTCGACCTGGGCGAGTACGAACACCGTACGAAAATACAGCGTTATCAGCCCGACATTGTCCCGAAGAAGGGCTATATCGCGCCCAAAACTCTTCGACGAAAAGGTAATTTTTGAAACTTTTTGACGATTTGTAAGAACGATAAGTATTATGTCTTGTCTCCCATCGCGCCTCGATGGGTATAAATGTTGTTTATAAACCTCAATGTAATGCTCAATTGTAACGCTTGTAAATCTAAAGACCTGTGTTTAAATAAGTTTTTGGATAACCTGCAATAGTTAATTAATTCAAAACATGCTAGAACCTAACTATATGAACATGTGTTGGTTTTTTTTCTCCAAAATTGAAGGGGTTTTAAAAGGTCACTCCGTTGCACTAGTAGATCTGATAAACTGTACTCCAAGTAGTTCTAAGATAACGTTAAACAATCATTCAACGCAAATATTGATAGAGTTTGCTAGTCGTTGTTGTTGATAGTCGTGGAGCTCAGAATATGCTAGAAACCAATCAATAGGCCTATATGATTATTATCCTAATTCGCAAGGCTCTGGAAAGTCATATGTTACGCTTGTGGATCTGATGACCTCTACTCCAAATAGATCTTGAATAATCTTGACTAGTCGCCTAACTCGAATCTTAGAAGAGGTATCGTCCTTGTTTATTATGATCATTAGTTACGCTTATAGATCTGAAGACCAATGCCAAAAATTTGTTGTATAATACTCTAGTATGGATCCTTAGATTCCGGTGCGGATATTGGAATTCTAGTGTAGATCCTGATATTTCAGTGTGAACCTTGGGATCCCCGTGTAGATTCTGGGATTGCTGTGTGGATCATCAGATTCCGGCATGTCGTATGGTATGGTTTCGATGGAAATCCTCGGATTGTAATGTGAATCACAAATTTTCCATGAATATCGGCAAGGATCCTCGTGTGAATCCTTAGATTGCCGTATGGATCCTGGAATTCCAGTGTGGAGTCTGGGATACCAGTGAGAATTCTCGTGTTCCAGTGAACCTGGTATTCCAGTGTGGATCCTGGGCTTTCAATATTGACCCTGGGATTCCAGTGTTTATACTGAGATTCCAGTGTGGATCGTAGAAATCCAGTATAGACCCTGGGAATCCAGTGTGGATTCTGGGGTTCCAGAGAGGATGCTGGGATTCCAGTTAGGATCCTGAGGTTCCAGTGTAATTCCTGGTTTAACAAACATTTAACCTGACATTTAAGTATGGATCTTAAGTTTATAGCGTTGATCGTGGAACTGCAGTGTGGATCCTCAGATATCAGCGTGAGTTCTGGTATTCCAGTATGGATCCTGTTATTCCAGATTGAATTCTGAGATTCCAGTGGAAATCCAAGTGTTTTAGTGTAGATTCTGGGATTTCCGTATTGATCCTGCGTATGGATGCTGCAAATTCAGAATGGATCCTGGGACTCTGGTGTGGATTCTAATACTTCAGTGAAGATCCTAAGATTTCAGAGTGGAACCAGGCAATCTAGTGTGGATACTAGAATCCTGTGTGGATTCTAGAATTTCTATATGGATCATAGGAAGGCAATGTTGATTCTTTAGATTGTAGCGTAGCTCATGGGATTTCAGTATGGATCCTGGGATGCCAGTGTGGATCCTTTAATTCCAGTATGGTTCCTGGGTTTCTGGTTGGAGTCCTGGGATTGCAGTTTTTTTATACAGAATTTTCGCACTTCTAGCAAAGCTAGAACCTAACCCAGCTATCTGGGGAGCTCTGTGGTTCTCACTTAACGGTGCGGATGCACGTCTCGAGTGCGGTAACAGAGAAAAAAGGGGAAAACGTCTCTGTACCACGTCACTTTTCTTTGGCTTGGGCTACAAGTCCGATGTCCTCCTGGAACTACCTCATGGTATTACTTCAGGAATCCTGGAACTCCAGTGTGAATCTTGTGTTTGTAGTGTGAATTCTGGTATTTCAGTGCGAATACTAGGATTCCAGTGTGAATTCTGGGATTCTAGTGTGGATCCAGGCATTACAGTGTGGATCCTAGGATTTCCGTATGGATCTTAGGAATCCAGTTTGGATTCTGTGAATCCAGTATACATTCTGGGATTTCAGCGCGAATGCTGGGAATCCAGTGTGAAACCTGAGATTTCAGTGAGGATCTTGAAATTCTAGTGTGCATCTTGAAAGTTCAGTGTGAATTTTGTGATTTTATTGTGGATCTAGGGAATGGACCCATAGGTTTCCAAAGTTAATCCAAGGATTCCATTGTATGTATTGGAATATCAGTGGGGGTTTTGAGTTTTTATAAGGATCCTTGGATTCGAATGTGGATCTTGGGATGTCCGTATGGTTCCTGGAATTCCGATGTGGATTCTAGGATTTCAGTGTAGATATTGGGTTACCAATGAAGATTCCAGTGAAGATCACCGGATTCCATTGTGGGCCCTAGAAGTACATTATGGGTTCTATATTTGTAGTGAGAATTTCGGGACTCCAGTGTTTATCCTGGTATTCCAGTGGGGATTCTTGCATCCCAGTAGCAATGGTTAAATGGGAATCCAAGGATTACTGTGAGAATCCCGGGCTTTCAGTTTCAATACTGTGGAAATCCTGTAAGAATTATATTGAAATATTTTGCTAATATTGTAAAAATACCGCGAAAATAGTGGACAAATAGTTTAAAAATACATTGGGAATCTTGCGGGAATGCTGGAATTCTTGTGGATGCCTGGGGAAATCCTATGGAAATTCTGAAAGGACCCTTTGTGAGTTCAGGGAAAATCCCGTGAGAGTTATGTGGCAAACAAAAGGTATTCCTGAGAGAATCCCGTGGAAATATATTGGGAATAATGTAAGCATCCCATTCATGTGAGAATTATCTGGCAACTTTGTGTAGAACAAAAATTTCCTAAATTCTGTGGGAGTTGTGTGGAAATAATGAGAATCCTATGGACACACCCTTGTCGTTTTTATGCGCATCCTGGGGAAATTCTGTGGGAATCCGATGTATATTTTTTGAGAATCCTGTGAGATACTCTGGAAATCCTGTGGGTTCTGTGGGCATCCTTCAAGAGTCATGTAGGAATAATATGGGTATACCTTGGGAATCCTGCTAAATACTCTGTGATTCTTATTACGACAAAAAAAAATCTCTTTTGTGTGTGTACCGTGTACCGTAAAGCATTATTTGACCGTATGTTTCCATGTAAATTAAGGTTTTCACATTCTTTTACCATATTGCGGTACTCCATAAAGAATCAGGTGATTACTATGAATGTGAAATAACTCGAGCGCTCATGGGTTAATGTCAAGAGCATGAATTCCATACATGTAACATAGATTCTATATACGTTAAATTCTATTTACTCCCGACCCCTTAAGTGAACGGAGGTTTATTTTATTTATTTATTATTTGTAAG
This sequence comes from Aedes aegypti, assembly GCF_002204515.2. Classification (NCBI taxonomy): domain Eukaryota; kingdom Metazoa; phylum Arthropoda; class Insecta; order Diptera; family Culicidae; genus Aedes; species Aedes aegypti. Next base: position 388,543,148 of record NC_035109.1, on the reverse strand, counting down.
GTTTTTATACAGCATTCTACTAAATTCTTCCAGTCACTGATTAAGTGTTGGTAATGCAAACCATAAGACTTTTATCAAACAGCTGACTTTTCATCGCACCTGCCGAGAGTTCGGAAAATCGCGCGGAAAAGCACTTTCGCTCTCAAACATTTTCTCCGCTCTCTTCGTCCTCAAGTCTCGGTTTTTGGCGCAAACCGAATCGGCTCTAGCACGTGTTCCGAACGACACCATGCTGCGTACTTCGGAAGGCAACCAGCAGCATCCGGCAATTGGCACATTAGTCGTTTGTTGACTGCCGGCCGTGTTGGACGCGAATCTTCCCTGTGGGTCGCCTATCTGTCTAGCTCAGCCACAGCCTGTCTGTCTGGAGCCAAGCCCTAGAAATCGTTGGGAAGGTCAGTGTGGTTTTTTGACGGTTCGGTCAGCAAGCAGCATCCCGTTTACATCTCTCAGCTGGAAGAATGGTTGCATGTTGGCGTTCTCGTTTGTCTGCTGCAAAAGTCACATGCAATAAATTTTAAAATACTTATCGCTGGGGGTGAGTGTATGGTTGTGTATGTGTGTTCCGCGTATGTGTGTCCCAAGTGAGCGCAGTGAAACCAAACAAAAGCCGGGAAATAGACCCCCAGTCGACCGCCCACTGATTGCGGAACGCTAACTGAAGTGTTTTGGCCAATGAGCGCCAACCCACCAAGAAGTGTCTAAGAGTGAAATCCTTTAAGCAAAGTGAGGGCAAAATAAATTATGTGTAACTTTGCGAAATTGGGTCTCGAGTCTCGAGTGCTGTCCTGGGATGAAATTGCTCCTTCTTCGATGGCGGAGGAAAACTTGGCGAAGAGATTAAGGTCGAGAATTTAATTTGGGCGCGTTGGGAAGTGAAACAGGAACCGGAAGTTCTGCTCCAGGATCTGGTTGGTGTTGCTGCCGAGTATCGTGTTTGTCAACCCTGGTTGTAATGTGGATGCGAATAGGTTACAAGTGAACCACTTCTGCTTGTTTTTGAAGTTCTACACCTTACAATGCAAAAAAAAGTTGTGACGTGTGCTCGCGTACTCTTAAAAGGAAAAAAAGTATTTAATTAATGGCGTTTTGTTGTTAGCATCGTGCTTCTACAAAGTGAAAGCTGAGCGTGATGCTAAATGGAGTGCTACCATTCGTGTTGCAGCGCGGACATTGAGAAGTGGTGACAAATTGTGAGACATCTATTTCGTGAAGTAAAGCTCTTGATGTTGGTTGGGGGTTCTGGTTGTTGAAAATGCATATTTGCTGTTTTATTTCGCCGCCTAATGGACTGTAAGAAGATGGTGATGAAATTTGTGAATTGTCAGAAATTGTGAATAACTATTAGAAGGATTATTGGAGCGTAAAATGTAAGTACCAATTGATGTTATAGTCTCTATTGAAAAACAGGTTCAATTCGAGATTGCTGTCTATGAATTTAGAATAATTTGAATAAAATCTTGAGTAAGAGTTTCCCACAGAATCATCGAAAAATTCGCGAAATATAAAGCAATTTTCAAAACTTTGAGATATGTGAAACGTTAAGTTTTTCAATCAAATCATCAATCAGTCTACATATTAGAATTGTATCAAAAGATATAGAACTACCTTCATCCAAAGATGGATTTATGAATGTGGAAGCTCGGAGATCCATGATTGGAACGTAAAAAAAACTGAGGGGGAAGTTCTTGAACGGAAATGATTTACCGATTGGTTACAAACAGGATTATCAAATTATCGATTATCGAATACAAGTGAAGCTGCTGATGGCAAATAACAAATATACACGAAGTTTTCAAAATATTGAAGCATATATAGGTGCTTCAATTATGGCACAAATGGATTGATAAAAATTGTTTAAAATGATTCGTGTATTATGAGTTTTCCAAATTCAATGCGAAATATTTGTTGACACTTCACGATGCATGGACAACAATTCGGGTCACATCCGGATGGACCCAGAAAGTTCTTTCTCCGTGTCTGAAAGTTTAGTTACAAAAATACGCACACATATTACAGTTAAAAAATATACCTTGCACATGCTTTGCATTTTTTAACCGTACTTTACGAATAAACTTTACATGAAAATAGTCCATAAATTATTCATTTTGAACGACTTTTTGCACCATATACAGTATTATACAATACATCTGCAACTTTTTCAAATGGTCAACTAAGGTTGGTAAAAAGACATATTTGAATCAATTTGGTCCACCACGTCAGACAAAACTTGAGTTTAATCATTTAGTTTTGAGTATTTTATAAGTTTAGACTGGTTCATTCATCATTATTATAATACCATATTTTGTAAGCGATATAAATAATAAAAGCTGCAGAAAACTTGTGCTTACTGACGAATTTGAAAAAGTTCCAAATTTTTAATCCAATACTGTATGATTTACGAGAGTTACAGTACCGTAGCTTCGTTAAAAGGACTCGAAACCCTAATTTAACCTGTTTAGTGTAATTTTTTCTCGATACTATCTTGTTGTACAAAATTAACGAATTTACATAATGACACAATAAAATACTCCTTAAAATAATACAGACGAGAACCCTTATTATGTTGAAGATGCAGCACTTATTTCTGTAAGAATAATTAAACAGACAAATAGTTGCTGACCATCTCAATAAATTCAAAGCTAAGAAAAATAATACTTATAATAATACGACTGATGTCAAATGCTTGTTTTGGATTCTTCTTACTTAATTATAGAAAAAATTAGCTTCGTCGCTGGTTTTCATTGTTATGGTAAAAGTAGGTGTTCAATCATCTTAGCTTATTTTTTACAGTTATTATTTATTTAGTTGGTGTTACATCAATTAATTTGATAAAACCTCGTTAACGATATTACGCCAATTTACTCGGTCCATGGCTGTGTCTCTCCAACTTCGATTTTGGCCCACGTTCTCCAGATCTTGTTGCACCTGATCAAGCCACCTTGCTCGCTGTGCTCCTCGCCTTCTTGTGCCAACCGGATTCGACGCGAACACCATCTTTGCAGGATTTTTGTCCGGTAGTCTTGCAACATGCCCTGCCCAGCGCACCCTTCCGGCTTTCGCAACCTTCTGGATACTGGGTTCTCCGCCGCCACACACCGTTTTCCTGTACTCCGCCAAAGATCGTCCTAAGCACCCTTCGTTCGAACACTCCAAGTGCTTGCAGGCCCTCTTCCAGCATGGTCCATGCTTCATGTCCATAGAGGACCACCGGTCTTATAAGCGTTTTGAACATGGTACATTTGGTGCGAGGTTGAATCTTTCTCGACCGCAGCTTCTTCTGGAGCTCATAGTAGGCGCGACTTCCACTGATGATTAGAATTACTGCGCACGTGCTGTAGCCTTAGGTGCAGGAGCCTCATTGCTTGCAAGCGCACGGGAGCTCTGTACATTGTGAGACCTTTTTTGGTTCGCCTCATTATTCTTGAGATGTGTCTCAATGAGGTCTCATGTGCTCCGTCACATGTGCTATTTAAAATTCAGCGCAATAATTGAAGTGATGACAAAATTTTTCAACGAAAATCGAAATTGTAACTCTCGGATCATGACTCTTCGACCATATCATGTAGACCATCAAGACACCTGCATAATGAGGCGAAAATAATTGTAGAGGCTCGCCGAGCAGCGCATGAGACGAGTCTCCCCGGAAGCACATCGCCTTGCGCGCCCTTTTAGAATTTTCGTGAGCCTCCGGCTAGCGCAGCACACTAGGATTCCGATGAGCTGAGAGACGGTTTGGTTGGTGGCTCGTCAGTACATTTATGTGCTCCTGAAAAGTATGTAACTCTACTGATGATGCGTCTCCGTATTTCACGACTAACGTTGTTGTCAGCCGTTAAGGCAAAGTAGGCCGTCATTGAAATTTGTACGCGTCGTTGATTATTGTTGCTAATTCATCTGACGATTCTAAATCAAAGAAAATCAGTAGGGGTTGCACTGACAAAGCTCAAAAGTATCAGCATACTTTATGCATGTTAGCGTGTACAGTGATACTTTTTCAAGTCAATACAAACTATCAAGACTGAGTTTTATCACTTTGAAATGCAAGCTGAAAAGTCATCATTGTTGCCAAAACGAATGACGGGCTACTTAGCCTTAACAAGGATCAGAGGTAGACGAACTCATCAACCACCTCAAAAGTATCCCTGTCTATCGTAACACTGCTTCACAGGCGGGCTCTGTCGCGCTCGGTTCCGCCTATCAGCATGCACTTTGTTTTTGACGCATTCACCACCAGGCCGACTTTTGTTGCTTCACGTTTCAGGCGGGTGTACAGGTCTGCCACCGTTCCAAATGTTCTGCCGACAATATCCATATCATCCGCGAAGCAAACAAATTGGCTGGATCTTGTGAAAATCGTACCTCGGTTATTGAACCCGGCTCTCCGCATGACACCTTCTAGCGCGATGTTGAACAGCAGGCACCCTGTCGAAGTCCCCGGCGGGATTCGAACGAACTGGAATGTTCACCCGAAATCTTCACGCTATTCTGCACACCGTCCATCGTTGCTCTTATTAGTCTTGTGAGCTTCCCGGGAAAGCTGTACTCGTCCATGATTTTCCATAGCTCTTCGCGGTCGATGCTATCATAAGCCGCTTTGAAATCGATGAACAAGTGATGCGTTGGGACCTGGTATTCACGGCATTTCTGGAGGATTTGCCGTACAGTGAAGATTTGGTCCGTTGTCGAGCGGCCGTTGATGAAACCAGCTTGATAACTTCCCACAAACTCATTTGTTATAGTTTATAGTTATAGTTTTCACATTACAGTGTGTCTTGTAGATGGGGCATATGACCCCTTGCTTCCACTCCTCCGGCAGCTGTTCCGTTTCCCAGATTCTGACAATCAGCCGGTGCAGACAGGCTGCCAATCTCTCCGGGCCCATTTTGATGAGTTCAGCTCCAATGCCATCCTTACCAGCCTTGTTATTCTTGAGCTGGTTGATGACATCCTTAACTTCCCTCAATGTGAAGGCAGGTTAGTTTTCTTCATCCGCCGTGCTGACTTAGCCACTTCCTCCGCTGTCGTGACCCTCGGCGCCTGTGTTATCCGTGCCATTCAGGTGTTCGTAGTGCTGCTTCCACCTTTTGAATCACCTCACGTCCGTCCGTCAAGATGCTTCCGTCAAGCCGCATTCGAAAGGCAAAGAGTTATTCTTCGTATGTATTTTTCCAAAAACATTTTTTGAATTTTGTATACTTAATTTTTACTTAAAGTTGTGACATTTTTCAAAAAACACACTGAAAAAACATAGCTGAAAAAACATAGCTAATAAATATTCTTTGAAGGGGGCTCACGAAATTTTTGCGGAAAAATCTGAAAACTATTCAAAGTCAATGAAACAGTCATTCAAGTCATCGTGCAAAAGTTTGGGTTCACCCCTCAGTATGATGCAAATCGTGCAAAAGTTTGGGTTCACCTGAACTTACTTTGTGTTTGAAAATGCTATGAATTATTAAAATCGGTTGAAAAATGGCAGAGATATTGACAAAAATGATTTGCGTGCGGCTCAGGTGATCCCAAACTTTTGCACGATTTGCATCATACTGAGGGGTGAACCCAAACTTTTGCACGATGACTTGAATGACTGTTTCATTGATTATGAATAGTTTTCAGATTTTTCCGCAAACATTTCGTGAGCTCCCTTCAAAGAATACAAGATTACGGTTCTAATGACACCTTGTTATAAAATTTCCAATGCTGAGGAAGTTAGCTTTGTCTTTTCAGTGTGTTTTTTGAAAAATGTCACAACTTTAAGTAAAAATTAAGTACACAAAATTGAAGAAATGTTTTTGGAAAAATACATACGAAGTAAGAATAACTCTTTTCTTTCGAATGCGGCTTTCTTCTTTCTGGAGTTACGTCCCCACTGGGACAGAGCATGCTTCTCAGCTTAGTGTTCTTATGAGCACTTCCACACGAATGCGGCTTAGAGAGTTTCAATTGAACGTGTAATCTCAAAGATATGGACTGAACACTTTTGTATGTTTTTTAGGGGGTGAACCCAAACTTATGCACGGGAGTGTATGTGTAATGAAATAATGCTCTCACTGTTCGTATTTGTACACCAAGATGTGTACACTATTATACTTCTGTGTGTAATGTCTTAGTTCATACTATCTCCCGATGTCTATGTATGTAAATTAGACATTTCCTGAAGTAGTATGATTTTCCAAACACTTCTGTCATTCTGGTTTCATTTACATGAAACCATTTTATATTACTCTGTGCGCTTTGATATGTATTGACAAATTTATTGAGATGTTCGGTAATCCAATCCGCATGGATATTAAATTAATTACCTCATTGCGCGTGGAAAAGATGGATAAATTATGGATAAAATTATGAAAATATCCACGTGCCCGGCGGGGATTCGAACTAGCTTAATTAAAAGAAGTTTTCACTATTTTTTTCATCTTTTCACTGAACAAATCATTTTTGTTTAAGCATAACCATACTCATCCGATTCCAGATCTTTAAACATGATTTATCTTCAAAATTGAGTTGTTTTCATGTTGTCCATATGAAGAATTTATTTAAAACATTGGTTTGACGTAGTTATTTCACAAAAACCAGAAAAAAAAATCTTATTTTTTATTGAAAAAATTAATCGAATTTCTTTGAATAGTTGATAATTTTTGCCGGAAATTACATTTTTACTGTGAAACTAAACTCCCTTAGTTCTGCTACTCACACATTTTTTTTTTCTGTTTTTTACCTTTTCATTGTCCTCTATCCCACTTTTTTTTCTCCGTTCAAGTTAATGATGATAGGGCTGTTGTTTGGTGAGGCACAAGTCTCCCATTGAAAGGGAAACGTGCCGTCTGAGCCGATGTTATGATACCCTTAAACTTAAATTAGCTGGTCACCCTAATGATGTTTTAGACTGCTGCAAATTTTGAAGAGAGAACCGCTTTCCTACTGCATTAGACCGAGAACAATCATATTGAATTAGATTAGATATTAGATTGCCATAGGCGATACTTCGCTCTCCCCGTTTTGGAACTTTGACATATTATCAACACGGATAGAAGGTAAACAAATGAAGCGACTGTGATACTTTAATTACGATAAATGCTCAAAGCAAAAATCAAAACAAACCATGTTAAGAAACAGATAACAATGAGTCAGACAAACATTAATGAAAATGATTATGATGATTTCAACCCACTTGACTTGCATACAATATTTGACCCCAATCTGAATGTGACATGCGTACTAGAGTGGTTCAAAAAATCGTTATTGCTCCACACCGCTCATTCGATTCTAGATCAATTTCTTAGTGTCCTCCCAAAACATGAGCTCATTTTGATGAAAACTGAGACTACACAAGCGCTTTAAAGTTTATATGGGAATTACTATGGGAAACGCAAGCAATTCACTCAATCGGTCATAGTGTTTGTCCATGTGCTCTTTGGGATTAGAGCTACGAGGATACTGTGTGATACATTCATCAGCTACAACTTTGCCGAAAATCGTTTCACATTAGTATGGGACAAAATTTAAATTCTCGCTCCAGTCCATTTTTTGGATTACATTTAGGTCCCATAACAACTGTGCAAAATTTCAGCTCGATCGGTAAAACTATATTTACGCGCCAGCCGTTCAAAGTTTGTATGGGATTTACTATGGGAAAACTTACTTTTGCAAAGAAAAATCGCCAGAGGTCGCCCATTGACCTCTATAAAAATTCTGAACACAGACCTCGATAGGTATTTCTAGGATGAAGAATATTACCGAAGACCGCGAAACAATCCGACACTTGTGAAAAAAGTTATTCAATGAAAACCTATTAGCAAGGCGACGTTGATTAACACGTAAAGGAATAACAATAATAACAAAATTGGGCTAAATTTCCGAATAGTATTTGCTTTATAACTTTTTTCACAAGCATCGGATTGCTTTGCGGTCTTCGACAATGTTGTTCATTGTAGAAATACCTATCGAGGTCTGTACTCAGAATTTTTATAGAGGTCAATGGGCAACCTCTGGTGATTTTGCTTTGCAAAAGTGAGTTTTCCCATAGTAAATCCCATACAAACTTTGAATGGCTGGCGCGTAAATATAGTTTCACCGATCGAGCTGAAATTTTGCACAGTTGTTATGGGACCTAAACACAATCCAAAAAGTGGACTGGAGCGAGAATCTAAATTTTTCATCTATCCGTGTCCCATGCTAATACACATAGCCGCAGTAGTCGCATTTTCCTCCTTCATTTTACGCCAGGCTACTAACGAATGGTTATGGGGTCGTAATAAAAACCAATAAGGATTTAGCAGGATTCTCAAGATATGTCTATATGGTTTCTACAGGACTTTTGATGGTTTTCTACAGAATTCCAACAGGATGCAACCCCATGGAAATTTTTCCAGGATGCTCATGAAAAAAAAACACATGGGATTCCCATAAGGTTCACAATTCTTTCTACATAGTTCCCAAAGAATTCTTACAGGTTTTGCACAAAGTTGCCTGAGAATTCTCCCATGACTCTTATTGGATTCTTACATGATTCCAAGGGTTACCATTTAACAATTCCCACTACAATTGCAAAATCCGCACAGGAAATCCATAATCTATACTGGAAATCCAAGGATCTCAACTCAACTCAACTCAAGAAGCTCAAACTCTCCACTGGTATCCCCATATCGCACTGAAATCCTAGGATCCACATCTGACATCCATACTGGAATATCCCAGGATCCGCAGTGAATTGCAAGGAACTACACTTAGTTCCAAAGTTTAATCACCGCATGACTTTATCATTATTAGCATTTATTGGCTTTTCTCGGTGAAAGCGATACTACTCAAAGTGGAAGGGAGCAAGGAAAGTAATGAAAGAATATGATGGATAGAATCGCAAGCGTCATCGGAACAATCGGCATAGACCCAGGCATCGAAAACGGACTAACGATTGGAAACTCGGATCATGGAACTGTAAGTCTCTCAATTTCTTGGGAAGTACCCGCATTCTTTCCGAATTATTGAGGGTCCGCAAGTTCGACATCGTAGCGCTGCAGGAGGTTTGCTGGAAAGGGTCGACGGTACATACGTATAGGGATGGTTATACCATCTACCAGAGCTGCGGCAATAGACATGAGCTGGGCACAGCTTTTATCGTGATGGGCGAAATGCAGAGGCGCGTGATTGGGTGGTGGCCAATCGACAACAGAATGTGCAAGTTGAGGATCAAAGGCCGTTTCTTCAATATCAGCATAATCAACGTGCACAGCCCTCACCTAGCAAGTGACGATGACGATAAGGACGCTTTCTACGCGCAGCTGGAACGTGAATACGACGGCTGCCCAAGCCATGATGTCAAAATCGTTATCGGAGATCTCAACGCTCAGGTTGGCCAGGAGGAGGAATTTAGACCGATTATAGGGAAGTTCAGCGCTCACCAGCTTACGAACGAAAACGGCCTTAGACTGATTGATTTCGCCGCCTCCAAAAACATGGCCATACGTAGTACCTACTTCCAGCACAGCCTCCCGTATCGGTACACCTGGAGATCACCCCAACAGACTGAATCGCAAATCGACCACGTTTTGATTGATGGAAGGCACTTCTCGGACATTATCGACGTCAGAACCTATCGCGGCGCAAACATCGATTCGGACCACTACCTTGTGACGGTTAAAGTGCGCCAACGACTTTCCGTTGTGAACAACATTCGGTACCGACGCCCGCCCCGGTACAATCTGGAGCGACTCAAGCAACCCGAAGTCGCAACTGAATACGCGCAAAGCCTTGAGGCAGCGTTGCCGGAAGAGGGAGAGCTCACCGAAGCCCCTCTTGAGGACTGCTGGAGTAGTCTCAAAGCAGCCATAAACAACGCAGCGGAAGGTGCCATTGGGTTCGTGGAAGCAAATCGACGGAACGGTTGGTTCGACGAGGAGTGCCAGACGGTTTTGGACGAGAAGAATGCAGCGCGGGCGATGATGCTGCAGCAAGGCACCCGTCAAAACGTGGAACGATACAAACAGAAGCGAAGACAGCAAACCCATCTATTCCGGGATAAAAAGCGCCGCCTGGAAGAGTTGGAGTGCGAAGAGATGGAGCAGTTGTATCGTTCTCAAGAAACACGTAAGTTCTACAAGAAACTAAATGCATCCCGCAAAGGCTTTGTGCCGCGAGCCGAAATGTGCCGGGATAAGGATGGTGGTATCTTGACGGACGAACGTGAGGTGATTGAAAGGTGGAAGCAGCACTACGATGAACACCTAAACGGCGCAGAGGAGGAAGATCAAGACAGCAGGAGGAATGGCTTCATCAGTACGGCGGATGAGGGAGACGTGCCAACTCCCACAATAGGTGAAGTTAAGGATGCTATCAAACAGCTCAAGAACAACAAAGCAGCTGGAAAGGATGGTATTGGAGCGGAACTTATTAAAATGGGCCCGGACAGGTTGGCCACTTGTCTGCACCGATTGATAGCCAGGATCTGGGATACAGAACAGCTACCGGAGGAGTGGAAGGAGGGAATAATATACCCAATATACAAAAAGGGTGACAAGTTAGAATGTGAGAACTATCGAGCGATCACCATTCTTAATGCAGCCTATAAAGTGCTTTCCCAGATCATCTTCCGCCGTCTATCGCCACTGGCAAGCAGATTTGTTGGAAGTTATCAAGCCGGATTTGTGGACGGTCGATCGACGACAGACCAAATCTTTATGTTGCGGCAGATCCTCCAAAAGTGTCGCGAATACCAAGTCCCTACGCACCACCTATTCATCGATTTCAAAGCGGCCTACGATACCATCGACCGCGAAGAGCTATGGAAGATTATGGACGAGAACGGTTTTCCCGGGAAACTGACTAGACTGATCAAAGCTACGATGGATAGTGTACAGTGCTGTGTGAAGATATCGGGTGCTTTATCGGACCCGTTTGAAACACGCAAAGGACTTCGACAAGGCGATGGTCTTTCCTGCCTCCTGTTCAATATTGCGCTAGAAGGTGTTATGAAACGGGCGGGCTTCAACATGCGGGGCACGATCTTCAATAAATCCAGCCAGTTCATTTGTTTCGCTGACGACGTGGACATTGTCGGAAGAACGTTCCAGGTGGTTGCTGAACAGTATACCAAGCTGAAACGTGAAGCAGATCGGGTTGGATTGAAGGTAAATACGTCGAAGACGAAATATCTGCTGGCTGGAGGAACCGAGCGCGATAGAGCTCGCATAGGCAGACGCGTGACGATCGACGGGGATGAGTTCGAGGTGGTGGACGAATTCGTCTATCTCGGATCATTGATAACGTCGGATAACAACTGCAGCAGAGAAATTCGAAGACGTATCATCGCCGGAAGTCGTGCTTACTATGGACTCCACAAGACCTTGCGGTCTGGTAAACTTCACTTCCGTACTAAGTGTACCATGTACAAGACGCTAATAAGACCGGTAGTCCTCTACGGGCATGAGACGTGGACAATGCTCGAAGAGGACCTGCAAGCGCTAGGAGTTTTTGAACGACGTGTGCTTAGGACGATCTTCGGCGGAGTATGTGAGAACGGCGTATGGAGGAGAAGAATGAACCACGAGCTTGCGCAACTCTACGGTGAACCCAGTATCACGAAAGTCGCCAAAGCTGGAAGGGTACGATGGGCGGGACACGTTGTGAGAATGCCGGACAACAATCCCGCAAAAATGGTGTTCAACTCAAATCCGGCTGGTACAAGACGAAGGGGAGCGCAACGAGCTAGGTGGTTTGACCAAGTGGAGCAGGATCTTGGAAGTGTGGGGCGATCGAGGAATTGGAGGTTAGCAGCCATGGACCGAGTTAGTTGGCGTAACATTGTGGCGCAGGTCATGTCTTGAAGGACGTAGCGCCAGCAAAAGTAAAGTAAAAGTAAAAGTAAGTAACGCGACTTTCATATGAATCCCCGAAAATATGCCACCGATCGATAGAACTGAAACATCCGCCGAACAATATAGTTAACAGGTCGAGGCGACAAATTTTTGCCTGTCTAGTGTTAGTAGTGACCAACACTACAACATCTAGCCGTTCACAACCAGGACGTTAGGCAACGATTTGTTGCTTCGATTGTGTTGTTCATATATGGCCCTCTGTTAGTTTTCAACTTCTATTCATTTCTCTCGTCGCTCGCTTGCGATTCTATCCATCATATTCTTTCATTACTTTCCTTGCTCCCTTCCACTTTGAGTAGTATCGCTTTCACCGAGAAAAGCCAATAAATGCTAATAATGAAGGAACTACACTGGAAACGCAAAATTCTCACTGGTGTTCAAATACCTAAAGATCCATGATCCAATCCCGCGGTTCACACTAAAATCGATTATCAAGATACCGTCGGACGGGGCTACTTTTGATTCCGGGGGCTACTTTGGACACTCACACTTTTGTAATTATTTGTAGCATTAATATTAATCTGAGCTATTTTGTGTCTTCAGCACTTTTATTAATCAATGTATGCTCTACCACAAGGCATGAAATTTTTTTGGAACAACATCAACAATAACAGGATAAACAAGAAAGAACATTAAAAAAAGTCTTAGTAAATATTCACAAGGTACAAAACATTTACTATGCAAACACTGTTTGAATTGTTTCCATGTCGTGAAAAGTTATTGGGAGCATCACAAAACTATCGAATCGTCGTGTTCCATAAAAACATTTAGATTAGTTTAGCTTAAAATGGTTGTTTTATTAAAATAATTGATCAAAGGTTTTATTTTTACGACTTTTATTTTATTATAATGTTTTGGTTTGTATATTTTACAACATAAAAATTTTAAAACAAATATTTGGAAAAGTGTATAGACATAAAACACACATATCTCAAGCCGTACCAATGACAAGTTCATAGCATAATCTTTAAAAAATATATTTTCCGTCATTCATTTTCAGTACAAAACAATTGCATCCTTCAATTGCTAAAATAAACTAATCTTAAACCAGCTCTAAACTGCTAAGAAGCTAAAAGCATATTACAAAAGCAAACTTTTACTCCTTAACGATATTGCAAAACTTTACTTCATAGATTGCGTTTTTAATGAAAATTACTTTTTAGTTATAGATATTTATGTGATCCTTCTACATATCGTTCATATAACAGTAAGAATAGAAATGACAGTTTTTGTACATAACTCATTAATCATCGCAGTACCTAGTAGTTACATCGTTCGTTTATGTCAACTTGAAAATCAATCAATTTCAACTGATATTTCCATTTACGAGGAAGTTGAAAGTTTATGTTTCATTCTGCAAACTGAAAATAGTGAATATCACGTTTCGCTGAAATTTGTTATATTTGTGTAATTGTTTCGAGCTTCGCAATTTTCTAAATTATGTATATTAATGAAAAAACGTTCAACAACATCACAATGGAACATTATCTAAAGAATCAGTTTCAAATTTATAACGAAGAATCATTTCATTATCAAATTGTGAAAATGTCCAAAGTAGCCCCTTTTCTGTCTTGAAGGACACACTTTTTTCGCTATTCTAGCGTTTTTGTTATTTCTTTTGCCTAATATTTTGCACATTTGTTACGTACATATACTACTTAAATATATGCATGAATTATCAATATCTATCCATAATTCTAAGAGTTACAAATCTTCAAAGTTGAAGAATGTGAAAATAATGTCAAAAGAAGCCCCGTTTGACGGTACTGAAACCCAAAGGTTTCACATTTGAATTACACGACCCATGTTACAATCCCAGGATCTAAACTGGAATACAAGGATTCACACTGGAATTTCAATATCCACAATGCAATACCAAGATTCACACAGCCACACTACGATCTGAACAGTAGTCTCAGGATACACACAATAATACAACAAACCTAGTGGAATCCCAATATTCACGTTAGAAGCCTGAGATCCACAATGCAGTTATACAATCTACACTAGAATCCACACTAGATACACACTGAAACACGGATCCAGGTGTTGTAATCCTAAGATCCACACTGAATTCCCAGCATTCTCACTGAAACCCAATGCAGAATCCACACGGGATTCCCAGAATCCACACGGGATTCCCGGAATCTACACTCCAATCCCAGGGTCCGCACTGAAACCCTACGATCGACACTATAATTCCAGGGTCCACACTGAAATCCTAGGATTCTGCACTTGGCATCTCAGGATTTATTCTGAAATCTCATAACTCATTCTGGAATCCCGGAATTCACAATGGCTTCCGGCACAGGATTCAGGAATCTCTGATTTGCAAACCACGCTTATTGTACAAGCGTGGTGATGCCAACAAGAGCTGGTGACAAAACAGACATATTTTATGCTGACAGCGCAACCTAGTAGAAGAAATCTGAATTAAAAACACCTGTCATTAGATTACCTTTAAGGTCTTTCACAACTTTGCCAAAGATACCAACCATCCAATTTGTCTAAAAAAATTACTGTATTTAAAAATGTAACTGATCTCAAAATAGATCACTGGGCGATGAAGGGTTAATTAACCCTAACGTTTGTCACTTGTATATTAAATAGCATCAAAATCATGATAAACATTTATTATTTTAAAGTCCGGTCACATTATCGGATCGAACTAATTTTTGGGCATGATAGCTGTTGAAAATATTGATTGCATTATCGTGACTCTAGATTACCCTTACGTTTCATATTGTATACTGGTCATAAACTCCTCCCCAAAATTCCAAATGACGTTTACATGCTTTTTGCGTGAACTGTAATTACTGCTTGCCTAATTGTGCTTTTTTGCATTTAGTAAGTGGTTTCATTTTAAGTATTTCTACAAATATCAGTTGAAATATTGATAATCGCAAAATTGGTTCTGGAAGCTACACCCTGGTATCAAAACTAGGTTAAGAGCTCCCCACATTTCCATAAAAATATTGAAAATGTTATGCACTTCGTGGAAATTGTTATTACATATCCTAACTACTCGACTGAAAAGGAAGATTTCGAAGTGAACGGAAATTTATCTCTTTACGTTCCGAAGGCTCCCCTGGAATTTGAGACAGTGCTCGTTATCGAAATGGTATATCAATGCATACGTACTGCTTTAAACGAACTCATTTTAAAGTTCATAAGGGCAAATGTTGGACTTAGCCTTCGTACCTGCTGTATGTAAAACGAATCTTGCAAAGTCAAAGTTACTCTATGATGCCGGTATGAGGCTTTTCGATTTCGTAGCAATTAAATATCAACTTGCATTGGCTGATTGGAGTGTTTCTCTTATTTTCTCATATGCAGAACTAGTAACATATCTCCCTCTGATTTTGATTTTTGAACTGTTTAAACTTGTAAGTGTAACATATTCGATTTGAACTGATTGATCCAATATGTTGATTGAAAGCCAAGATTCGCATTGCAGTTGATCGTATACCTTCTTATTTGAAGGATTCATTATACCGCTAGTACTTCCAGCGATTCTTCCCATCTTTTTGCTTCACTAATTGCAATTTCTCAACCTGCCAATTGCATCTACAAATCTTCACGTTTTTCCTCATGTTACTTCTCGTGAGCATCGATAACACATATTCAGCTGAACTCACTCAGAAAAAAAAACATCACTCCCGTAGAAGAAGCAGCGTTAAATCCGTGCCCGTTTCTACGAAAGATGCCCCAATGGAAAACAGGGAAAAGGCCAGCTTCTACAAGACAATGGGGAAAATCACAAACAGCAAACGAACAAGTGCCATCTTCACCGCGCTTCGAGCCACTTCTGCAATATCACTACACGGCTTCACTGTTTCGCATTACGTTGGTATGGAAGATACCTACATTCTCTGGATGTTGCGCCTTCACTGTTGAGTAGGGCGCGTTCTATCTAACAAAAGTTTATGTGCTTTTCTGAATTCAAATCATATAAATTAAAAAAACCGTAAACTAGTATTGGTTTCTTAAAACAAATCCTTAGTTCCAAAAAAAATAATAATAATAATAATAACAAATATATATGACTTGGTTTGACCAATAGTTTGTAATTGCTCCTCCGATCCAAAACATTATACAGTGATACCTCCATGAGTCGATGTTCCATGACTCGATATCGACTCATGGAACCATACTAAAAACAAAATTTCATGGTTACTATGATGGTCCCTAGAAGCAACTTTCCAAAGGATTGCTGTTCCATGACTCGATATTTCCATGAATCGATGGTCCCTTCAATATCGACTCATGGAGGTTTCACTGTACATTGTTTTTGCACTGTGATCCAAACATATAACTCAAATATCATTTTGACTTATTCATTTAACAAAAATATTTCAACAACATGGAACAGCAATATTTTTCCACATCTTAGCTTCAATATTTGGGGTGCTGAAGGTGTCTGGGTTCGATTCCCGGTCGGTCCAGGATCTCTTCGTAATGGAAATTTCCTTGACTTCCCTGGGTACAGAGTATAATCGTACCTGCCACACGATAAACGAATGCGAAATGGCAACTTAGGCAAAGAAAGCTCTTAGTTAATAACAGTGGAAGTGCTCATTTGAACACTAAGCTGAGAAGCAGGCTCTGTCCTAGTGGGGACGTTATGCCGAGAAGAAGAAGAAGCTTCAATATTTCTGGCTCAAACTTAGAGGTTGCTCTATTTACAAGATTTAAATTCAACAGATCAAACGAGTTGAAAGTTTATGAAAATAAAGCCGCACTCTACTGCGGAGGTTTCTGATATTGTACACCGCAACATTCTTCTCATTTTCCACTCTTGGCAAACGTTCATCGGGCTGTCGTCGGTGAGCGCTGACCGAGAACGGAATCCACTCTGGCGAGGAGCGCCACATAGAGCCTAGGCAGATTGGAACAGAAGGAGAAAAACTGTAGACATTTTGGCAACATCCTGTAAATTAGACAGCTAGCGTAATATATTTTATCGTGGGTACGTTATGCCCCGTTCGAGCGATATAAACTCCTGGAGGATACCCGATTGGGGGATTACAACAGAATCGCAACAGATTTTGTTACTAAGTCAGCACGCTTCACTCACAAATCTCGTGTTGATAGTTTTATTATAACTGGTTTTGTTTCAATTGTGTTATGATCCCTCTAACAACTCAGAATGCTCAAACAAAAATGCAATCCAATTTATTATTTGCAACAGTCAGGCCAGTTGCGAACCCAACAAAAACCGAAACAGATACCGTTGACTGCAGAGCTTTAAAGTCTAATCACGCCGAAATGGTTGTTCTTATCCGATCCGTAGATCCTCAGAGTTTCATCGGCACCGTTATTGGCGATACACGGCCTCTACGAGGAACGGATGCCAGATGAACTTCCTCTTTGCGCTGTGCCGTCGTTTAATTTGAGTGCTGACGCGTTAGAGCGGCATTGCTTGATTTAATTCCAGCTGCCCTGCTAGTGACAGCTATTAAATTTTGATTCGGCCATTTCCAAAACAGACGTCGTCGCTTTGAAAATCCATTAACGATAAGCCCCTGGTGGCGTACGTTTAGTTGGTCGTTGGTGGAAATGAGGTTTTCCATGCTAATTTGCAAAAGCTGGATATGAGGCAAAGTTGATAATTTTCAGAGAATGGGGAATGGAGGACTATTGGAAAATTACGAATGAATCGTTTGGTTTATTCAAATTTTGTGCCTATAAACCGGGTAGGGGAAGACGGGGTAAGACCGCCCGCCTAAGCGATTTAATTCATATGTCAAAATCAAGAATCAATAAATCCTTTTTCGATGCAGCATGTCGTTTTTTGAAGCCTTGGGCATGATCAAAAAATATCACAGGTGTTGTATTTGTAAAAAAATATTTATTTCTTGAAGCTTGAAAAAGTGATTTCTTATCACGATTATTTTTAGCGACGGGGTAAAACCGCCCACCCACGGGGTAAAAGCGACCACCGCGATTTTCTTTCACAATTTTGCGAAAAAATATATCAGTTCCCCGTTATTCTAAAAATTATATTGTTTCATGAATTCTACATTGATTAACGTGGATTTTTAATCATTTTTGGGGTTAATTTATTCAAAAAACTTAGATTTATACTTATCATTACCTTGCGACACCCATATTTTTCAAAAATATGCGAATTTAGATTGTATTTTTAACAAAATTGATTTTATGTTACTTCAATAGTAATATACAACGTAGTCACAACTTTTAAAATGGTTTATACAATGTTTGTATCCTTTACTATTCTACTAAAGGTAAAGCTTTAAAAATATCAATTATATTCCACCATTCTATGACATTAGGTAACTTTAGTGATTTACCCATTTATGGCCAAATTTGCTGATACACCATCCTTTCACTCCCAGCATAAGAGAAAAGTAAAAAGCGTGTTCAAAACTAGTTTGGATTACTAAAGAAACTATATTAGTATAAACGAAAGCTAAATCGTGAGATTAAACTACAGTCTTAAGTATAAATTTTACTGTTTATGGTAGTTTTACTAAAAAGTCTCATACTTTTAAGATCATGTACGCATATTTATTGATCTACAGCAAAACAGTTTTCTCCGAATTTTACAATTGGTAATCTCAGAATAACATATTATGAAAATAATATGTGGAAAATAAAATCGATTTTATTACAGCAGTGTTGCCAATTTTCATGATTGTCAATGTACTTTGATAGGTCTTCTAAGAATAAAACAATTGTGTTTCTGTTGTGCTTTGAATGTGACGTGGGGACTTACTAAGTAACTCTATGAAGGCGTAAGTTATTTTTCATATTAATACTATATTAGGACTTCCGTCAGGACGTACTTTTACACAAAAAATTCTACTCATATCAATTCCCATCAAATTTAAAAAAAATTCTTTAAAAATATACGGGAAAATTGATTTTATTATATCTGTAAAATTGTTGCTCCAAAAATAACCTGATTTTTTCCATCAGGCTTCTGATTGATGATGCTTTCGAAGAACAAGCCTTTTTTGAAAATAGAAAATATAAATTATCGAATTTTCCAGCCAATTTCTTACAATCATTGATTTGGATAACCTCAAAAAATCGACCGATCTAATCGTTGTTCCATATTCGTGTGAAATTTAATTATTTTGGAGAATTTTTATTATCACAACATTGTACAATACTACCCGAACGATGTGCAAAAAACCGATTGAAATTTCATTGATGAATAAGAAAGATACAGCATGCACAAGGTGTCCACTTTATAAAATGAACAGTCCTTACCGCATCAACAGTGGTCAGTTTTACCCCGCTTGCGCAATTTTCACAAGTAGAAGCCTTATTTCAAAGCTAAGTATTTACAATTCATATTTCACTTCACTGAAGCATATTTCACATTTATGTTAAAGCATGGACGGGTTATTTGTTATGTTTTGACAAAATAATCCCTTCCGAAATCCTTAAGTGAGCATCTGTTAAAATTAGTTCAAATTCAGTATCTACGAACAAAAACTTTGTTTTTGATGTTTGTTATGAAAAAAATAATATTGGTATCACCACAAATACTTTGGAATGTCAAAAATCTTGTGTTTATGCAAAGTGCTTGGTGAAGTTTCATGAAAACCGCCATTTTCATGCCAAACTGAAGGTGGTCCGTCTTACCCCGGCGGGCGCTCTTACCCCGTCTTCCCCTACTATCTCGTATATTTTCTGTACACTAAAAACAAAATTTGTGTCGTATAATGAAATGGTTCGTTTGAATTGCAAAACGAATGGTTGTTTTCTGCAACAAATCAGTTTCTTAGTATTAAATAAAACACTTCGTTATGAAACTAAATCTGCAAGCTTCAATTTTCATATTGCATCAAGCCTATTGTGATCCAAATCCGTTAATTTCGAAAAACGGATAATTTATTTTTATTTTTTTTAACACTTCAGTCGTCGCTCTGTAGTATTTTGTACAACAGTGGTAAAAAAAACCTCGCTTATCGTACATAGCTTCAGCGTGGTGATTCGAATGGTGGCAAACCGCGCGACGACTGAAAGGTTAAACATTGCATTTATTCATTATACCTAGATATTCAGTGTTAGGCAGCACTATCATCATAATTTGGTAAAACCAAATTAAGCTTTTATCAACATTTTGTTGACAATAAGATAATAAAAACGCTTTCAATTTAGCTTAACTAAATGCATCAATTGTGATAATAGAAGATTGAACATTTTTGTTTTAATTTAGAAATAATTTTCTTCGACATTTGTTGCAATGTTTCAACATTGGACATTCTATGTATCTCATTTGTACTCTACCAGGTCCCTTCAAATCATTTTCAAAATTTTATTTTGAATCCTCTGTTTCGATTTTCTGCTATTAAGTAGATATAGACATTTGGGGGCCTCCTTAGCCGAGTGGTTAGAGTCCGCGGTTACAAAGCACAGCCATGTTGAAGGTGTCTGGGTTCGATTCCCGTTTGGTCCAGGATCTTTTCGTGATGGAAATTTCCTTGACTTCCCTGGGCATAGAGTATCATCGTACTTGCCACACGATATACGAATGCAAAAATGGCAACTTTTGGCAAAAAAGCACTCAGTTAATAACTGTGGAAGTGCTCATAAGAACACTAATCTGAGTAGCAGGCTCTGTCTCAATGGGGACATAATGCCAAGAAGAAGAAGACATTTCCAATCTACTACAGATGACATGTTCTTTGGCGAAGAGGCCCATGTCAACCGCAAACAAAGATTTTTGTCTTCCCTGAGGTAACGAAGCTAAGTCAGATGTGAAAATATTGTATAATATTGGTCCCAAAATGCTGCCTTGAGCAACTGGACTTGGAGTTCTGATTAATAACCTGAAGTGTACAATTTGACAGACAACTTTGGATTATTCTAACAATGTATGTTGGAGAATTGAAGATTTTTAATTTTACAATCAAGACTTTTTGCCAAACACTGTCGAATGCTTTTTGTATGTCCAGAAGAGCAAGATCACTAGAAAAACCTTCAGATTTGTTGGAACGAATCAAATTTATTACATGCAAAAGTTGATGAGTGGTGGAATGTCCATGTCGAAATCCGAACTGTTCACTGTCAAAAATTGAATTGTTTGAAGCAAATTGACTTGTTGCCCATTACACTGAGAAGGCAAATAGGTAGTCATGAATGTATATTAACCGTAGCTAGCAACACTTCTCCCTGTTTACATCGGTCAGATGGAACTGTGCATTCTCGTTGAATTCGACTGTGAATTATTCTGTGTTATTCTTGCATTGTGAAGGAAATTTGTGCCTCTGTTAGGAAGGTTAGCTTGCAGCGCAACTTATTCTGGCTTCATCTTTCGGCCTTCCACCCAACTACCATCGAAGATGAGAGCCTGGTTCGCGAATGTTTGACCATCGGCGAAAATCAACAATTAAAAGTCGTCAAACTCGTCCCGAAAGGCTGTGGCCCATCCATCCTAAACTTTGTGTCTTTCAAGGTCGGTCTGGAGGAACAATTAAGGAACGATGCTCTCTTCCGCGAATCTTGGCCTCAAAATGCGCTGTTTCGCGAATATGAAGATCTTCGTTCAAAAACCATGCCAACGATTGTTAGAATTTCCCCAAAATCTGTTTTAAGTCCGGCAAGGAGCAACTCTGCAACCAACGCTTTATTTTCTACTACAACGAGTTAGAATCGTCTCCTGCGAGCGCGAAATGCATAACACAAAGCCTTTTGGAATCCCCTTCTTACTTGAACACAGTTTTTTTTTTGTTAATTTCTTTATCATTCCAAACATTACATTCATTATTTCTTATATCTAGGTGTTCTGCGTTATTAGACAACACTATCATCCTAATTTGGTAAAACAAATCTAAGATTTTATTAACATTTTGTTAATAACAAATTACATTTCATTTGCCGTAGCAGTTCTGATTTTTTACAGGTGAGTTCATTTCACCTACTTATAAGAGAGAAAAAACGCTTTGAATATACTTAACCTAACTTAACCTAAACATATAACGCATTAATCGTGGCAATAGAAGATTGCAACGATTTTTGCCTGAAATTAATGATTATTTTATTTGACATTTGTTCCAATGTTTCAACATTGGATATTCTATGTAACTCAGGCCTGCCCAACCTTTTTGAACCGCGGGCCAAATCACAGAAACAATTTTATGTCGCGGGCCACATTTTTAAACGCACAAATATTCGCATGAAATCTGACAAAAGTCAGCAAATGAAATTCATAAAATCTGTGAATAAAGTAAAATTTATTTTAAGTAATCGAAAAACAGATAATTGATGCTAAGAATTCTGCAGAATATTATGAGCGTTAATTTCAAAATTATATAATAATCCAGTTCAGAATATTTTGAAGAATCTAGAATTTTGGATCTTGTGGAAAATGCCCAAGATTTTATAAAAATCATACTTTTAATTCTATCAGAATCTTACCTAGGGTTCATTCGCAAATTTCATAACGCCGAAAATTACTAATTTGGACACAAATTGTGTATGAGCTGTAACATTTTGAGGACATCCACCACCCCTTAAGCGTTATGAAATTTGTGAACAGGCCCCTAGTATTAAAAGCATGATCCAGAATATGCTACAAGCTATAATGAAAATCTCCTATTCCTTCAGAATCTTACTCAATAATCATTTCGAAAGCTTGAAATCTTTGAGAGTGCTAAAAAGTAATTCAAAAGAAACCTGCTCAAAATTGTATTACAAATTCACTTATGTTTCGTTATTCTGCGTGAATTATGCCTAGGTATTGGTTAAATTTATTTACAGGATTCTGCGAGAATATTAGTCTATGATTCAGTGAAATTATGTATGAAAATTTAGCCTATTGCCCATAAGTTTTGTTCAGGCTACATATTTTTTATGTCGAAGAAAATCATGATAAAAACATTCCCAGAATTTGAGATTTAGAATTTGAATCATGCATGAAATTAAATATATAAGAAGATAACAAACAAAATAATTAAAATAATTACCTAGCTAAGACTTTAGGTTGAAACTCAATTGAAAACTACATAGTTGTAACTTTGTGTGTTGTAACTTTAAGTTGGTAGAATAGTCAACGGGCCAAATATGAGAGGAATCTTCGAACCCTCCGCGGGCCGCACAAAATAAGGTCGTGGGCCAGATGCGGCCCGCGGGCCGTACGTTGGGCAGCCCTGATGTAACTCATTGGTACTATACCAGGGAGGAAGCCTCAGAATCATTTTCAAAATTTTATTTTGAATTCTCTGCAGAGCTTTCTTCCTGGTATTACAACAGCTAGTCCATATTGGTACAGCATACAACATGGCTGGCCTGAAAATTTGTTTGAATATCAAAAGCTTGTTCTTAAGACAAAGTTTTGATTTTCTATTAATAAGGGGATAGAGACATTTTACATATTTGTTACATTTGGCTTGAATGCCCTCAATGTAATTTTTGAAAGTTAAATTCTTATCTAGCATGAGCCCTAGATACTTAACTTCATCTGACCAATTTATTGGAACCCCTCTCATCGTGACAACATGTCTACTTGAAGGTTTCAAATAAAGAGTTTTTGGTTTATGTGGGAATATTATTAGTTGAGTTTTGGAAGCATTAGGAGAAATCTTCCATTTTTGCAAGTATGAAGAAAAAATATCCAAACTTTTTTGTAATCGACTACAGATGACACGCAGGCTTCGTCCTTTGGCGGAGAGGCCTGTGTCATCCGCAAACAAAGATTTTTGACATCCCTGAGGTAACTCAGGTAAGTCAGATGTGAAAATATTTTATAATATTGGTCCCAAAATGCTGCCTTGGGGAACACCAGCTCTTACAGGAAGTCTTTCAGATCTGGAGTTCTGATAATTAACCTGAAGTGTACGATTTGACAGATAACTTTGAATTATTCTAACAATGTATGTTGGAAAATTAAAGTTTTTACAATCAAACCTTCATGCCAAACACTGTCGAATGCTTTTTCTATGTCTAGAAGAGCAAGACCAGTAGAGTAGCCTTCAGATTTGTTGGAACGGATCAAATTTGTTACACGTAAAAGTTGATGAGTGGTCGAATGTCCATGGCGGAATCCGAACTGTTCATTGGCAAAAATTGAATTTTCGTTGATGTGGGCCATCATTCTGTTCAAAATAACCTTTTCAAAAAGTTTACTGATGGAGGAAAGCAAACTGATTGGACTATAGCTAGAAGCTTCTGCAGGATTTTTGTCTGGTTTTAAAATTGGAACAACCTTAGCATTTTTCCATATGTCAGGAAAATATGCTAATTGAAAACATTTGTTGAATATAACAACTAAAAAGCTACTTTCTGGAAGTTTCTTGATGAGGATGTAGAAAATTCCATCATCGCCAGGAGCTTTCATATTTTTGAATTTTTAATAATAGTTCTCACTTCTTCCAAATCAGTCTCCCAGGCATTTTCGAAAACGTTCTCTTGATTGAGAATATTTTCGAACTCCTGAGTAACTTGATTTTCAATTGGACTAGTAAGTCCTAAATTAAAATTGTGCGCACTTTCAAATTGCATAGCAAGTTTTTGAGCTTTTTCGCAATTAGTTAGTAATAATTTGTTTTCCTCTTTCAATGCCGGTATTGGCTTCTGAGGTCTTTTCAAGATTTCAGATAATTTCCAAAAGGGCTTAGAGCCAGGGTCCAATTGAGAAATTTTATTTTCAAAATTTTTGTTTCTTAATTGAGCAAAACGTTTCTTGATTTCTTTCTGCAAATCCTGCCATATAATTTTCATAGCAGGATCACGAGTGCGTTGAAATTGCCTTTTCCTCACGTTTTTAAGACGGATCAAGAGTTCAAGATTATCGTCTATAATCACGGATTCAAATTTTACTTCACATTTTGGAATTGCAATGTTCCTGGCTTCAACAATGGAATTTGTTAAAGTTTCAAGAGCATTGTCAATATCAATTTTAGTTTCTAAAGAAATGTTAACATCAAGATTAGAGTCAAGATACGTTTCATATATATTCCAGTCGGCTCGTAAATAATTGAAAGTGGAGCTGATAGGATTGAGAATCGCTTCATGCGATATTTGAAATGTAACAGGGACATGATCAGAATCAAAATCAGCATGAGTAACTAATTGGCTACAATGATGACTAGAGTCGGTTAAGACCAAGTCAATCGTAGATGGATTTCTAGAAGAGGAAAAACATGTAGGGCTATCAGGGTATTGAATTGAGAAATATCCTGAAAAGCACTCATCAAATAAAATTCTGCCGTTGGAATTACTTTGAGAATTATTCCATGATCGATGTTTGGCATTAAAGTCACCAATGACAAAAAATTTTGACTTATTGCGAGTCAATTTTTGCAAGTCAGTTTGGAGCAAATTAACTTGCTGTCCAGAGCATTGAAAGGGCAAATAGGCAGCTATGAAAGTATATTTACCAGACTGTGTTTCAACAGAAACACCTAAAGTTTCAAAAACTTTAGTTTCAAATGACGAAAACAGTTGATGTTTTATACGCCTATGAATGATGATTGCAACTCCCCCACATGCCCCATCAAGTCGATCGTTACGATAAACAAAAAAGTTAGGATCTCTTTTGAGTTTAGATCCAGGTTTTAAATAAGTTTCGGTAATAACTGCTATATGCACGTTATTAGCTGTAAGAAAATTAAACAGCTCGTCCTCTTTACCATTCAGAGAACGAGCATTCCAATTTAAAATATTTAAATTATTATTTGGATCCATTAGAAAAACGTAATCCAATAACAATTTGATTTGTAAATTTTACACCTACTTGGACTGCTTCAGTCATAGTGGTGGCTTTGAACATTGCATCAATCATTAGATTCAATTGTTCAGTTAGAAAATTAAAATCAGAGGCAGATATATCATCTGATGATTTCCCATTGGAATTTTCGGTAGACGAAGAAGCGGGGTAGGAGTTACCTGTGGCGGTAGGGTTTTTTCCATTTGATTTGAAACAAGTAGAATGGGTACTCATGGAACGAATAGAGGAAGAGTTCAAATTACCTGCTACGATATCGGCAAAGTATTTACCGTGGGTAGATACATTCGAAATTGAAAGATTCGAACGGCTACCCGACGGATTAAAATTTGTTTGTGAATGAGCATGATTATGATCTTCCTGGTGGGTATGATTCCTAATCAAGCGATCGTTAACTGAAAAATGAGCATTGTTCGATACTTCAGGCAAATTCCGGAAACGACCGTTATCTTAACGGATATTATCCTTCATCTGCCTAGCACGAGCCTCAACGACTCTTTTGCGTGAAGGGCATTCCCAAAAGTTAGCTTTGTGAGGGCCCTTGCAATTGGCGCATTCAAACTTTCTGGTATCTTCTTTCACAGGACAGTCGTCCTTAGCGTGAGAAGAACCTCCGCAAATCATGCATTTAGCATCCATGCGACAATTTTTTGTACCATGACCCCACTTTTGGCACCGACGGCACTGAGTGGGGTTCTGGTAATTTCCTCCAGGTTTCTGGAAATGTTCCCACGTCACACGGACATCGAACATAAGTTTAGCTTTTTCTAAAGCTTTAATATTATTTAGTTCTTTTTTGTTAAAGTGAACTAAATAATATTCTTGAGAAAGCCCTTTCCGAACAATGCCAGATTGGGTTCTCTTTTTCGTAATGATTACTTGGACTGGGAAAAATCCAAGTAAATCATTTATTCCATTTTTGATCTCTTCAGGTGACTTATAGTCACTTGAGAGACCTTTCAAGACAACTTTGAACAAACGTTCAGTTTTGTCGTCATAAGTAAAAAAATTGTGCTTCTTCTCTTCAAGATGTCTGAGAAGAAGTTCACGATCTGTAATAGTTTCCGGCAAAACGCGACTGTCTCCTTTCTTTGCGATTTGGAAGGAAACCTTGATTCCCCTAATGGAGTTCAAGATCTCCTGCCTAAATCCCCCAAATTCGGAACAACTGACCACGATAGGCGGCACTCTTTGCTTCCTCACTTGAATCAAAGAGCCTGGGCTAGAGGCTGCTTCGATTTGGTGTTCGGAAAATTTGTCTAGAGCATCGAACTGATTGCTCATTTCGATACAATTATTCATTTCACCCTTGGAAGAAAGTTCGCATTCCGGGGAAACGTCCTTTCTTCCATTCTTGCCACGTGTAGTGACAGTTTTAAAACCCACTTTTTTGGAAGGAAGTAGTGAATTCAGAGATTCACCCTTCCTTTTGTTAGTTGTTGATACCATGTTTAGTTAATAAACGAGAAAGACGTGACCTTCGAGAGGTTTTTTCCCAAGACGGTGTCCAAGAAGGATTACCACCGCTAGCTTTCGCCAACGGGTCCAACGAAAAATCGAAGGCACGGGTCCAAACAAGGATCGTAAAGGGATCAATAGTAGAAAAAAATAGTACTGAAAAGTACTGTTTAAGTAGCACTGAAAAGTACCGTTTTTAATTTTAGCACTGAAAAGTACTGTTTGTGTAGCACTGAAAAGTACTGTTTTATTGCTTTAGGTAGTTTTGAAGAAAAATTCCAAGAGCAGAGAGAATTCGTGTACGCACAGCACGAGGGTACGATGCGCACTGATACTTGAACACAGTCGTGCCAGCAACCAGCGACGTTCTTCGTTTTAATTCGTTCACACAGCAATAATGTTCCAGCCATCCGAGTCATTCCGCTCCTGTGTTTGGGTGTATAAAAGAGGTCTTTCAGACCGCGTTCCCAGGCAAGTATTCATATCGTAGAACCTCTTCGCTGTCTGACAACGGTTCGAGTGTCAGTTCGCAACTTCAAGTTCGACTGCCTCGATCACGCAGCCTGAATTCAACAGCCGCATTCGTCGACTCTACAACACTTGGCGGACTACAACCGAGAAGCATTCTGGAAAGCCTGATGGAAGCCCATAATATCTCCAACCCAATCGGCCCTATCCAGTCTCAGTTCATCACAGCCGTCTCGGTCCTGTGGTTGTATGTAGAGAGAGGGTCTTCCAAAAGCTTGCACAGGCAAGTAAAAATTCCGTAACTATTCTTCGTTGTGTGAATCAGATATAGCACAAACAAATGCATGCTCAAAGCATCTCCTTGCTTAACGGAGCTTCCTAATTTGATATCTTCTGTCAAATGACCATTGGTTAAGATCTTTGAATAAGAGTGCGAAAAAATGGTTTTCACCAATTCTATAAATTGTTGGTTGATGTTCATTTTTTCCAGTGTTTTGAAAAGAAAACCATGGTTGATACGATCGAATGCATGTTTAAGATCGAATGATATGAGTATTTCCTCTTTTCTTTTATATTTAAACATTGGAATTCTGTCTCGGATTGCTAAAACTAGGGACGTTCCGATATTGCGAAGTATCGATATTTGATTCGATATGATTATCGAATCAAGGTATCGATACCACCGATATATTGATTCAAAATATCGATATATCGGAATATCATATGATATATTTCAATGAAGCAAAATTCCTATATCCTAAAATTCGACAAACAAGATCTTGGAATACTCAAGATTATTGCTGTTTTGACCGACATTAACATAACATCTTCTGTTAACGTGACAACTCGAACTGCATTTTAAATACACACACTTAATTTGGAATGCAGATTCTCGGCTAATTTTATCCAAGATTCGCACAGCCGAGTAGTCGACAAACAAATTTGCTGAGATCCCTGGAAATAAAAGCCGAGTATCACCCTACAATTATTTTTCGCTAAGAGCATGTAGAGGTCTCTGAATCCCTCGTACAGCCAATCAGAGAATATCAGATCGTTAGAAAATTTAATGTAAACAGATTTTGCGTAACAATCAGGCGAGTTTTCTGCTGGGTGTAAATATGTATCCAGGCAATTATCTTTTCTTATCCCTCAGCTTTGACAAGAACATGGCCAACACAATTTCCGACTGCTAAAAAATGCGTCAATTTCGTCTAAGAGGCAGATTTGTCTCAAATCTTTGTAACTGACGAGGCAACTCTGATACAGCGGTCTAGGGATGTACCAGCTACGAATGTTTAATGCTTATGCTAGTGTTAATGCTAAGACTCTACAATTGTTTTCCATATATAGGTTATCGATATATCGGAAGTAATTATCGATATCACCGATATATTGAATAGGAAATATCGATACCAAAATATCGAATATCGAAAGCAAAATATCGATATTCCGATATATCGGAAGTATAGGAACGTCCCTAGCTAAAACTGCTTGAAAGATGTTGTGTTTAGGGTTTGAGCATTTTTGAGATGCTGTTAATAGGAGTGGAATTAATTCGTTTAGTCTATTTTTTAAGATTCTCGATAATATTTATAATAAAAATTAGTTAATGTTATTGGTCGGATTGATTCCATGTCGTCCGAATGTTTTTTCCTAATCAAAACGACATAGCTTTTCACAAACTCTCGATCAATTTCTCCACGAATGGCGTCATTCATGATGTGAGTAGTTTCTATTCCTTCTATTGGTCAACATTTCACAAACAAATCTTTGGTCAGTCCATCAAGTCCAGGAGACTTTTTTGAAGCACTAGAGACAATCGATTTAAAAACTTCATCTACAGTTAGTCTATTCACTAGGGAGTTATTGGTCGCACAGTCATCGGGAATTGATTTTAATATAAAAGATAGTTATGATTGTTCAGAATAGCTAAGAGAAAATTTTAATATCAGTTACGTTCTATTTGATTTTGCGTTGACGTCTTGGTTTCAATCTTTCATCATCAGTAGTAGATTCGATCTCTGGTCTCTTGTGCTTTGCACGTTTGTTAGTGAAATTAGTATTTGATTTTTCATCATATTTTTGGTTAGTATTGTTAGTTTCAATGTTCAAATCATCAGATTCCACATCAGAATCCATCTCCATAGAATCATCATTGTTAAGAGTTGGTGTTAGTTCAACAACAGTGAAATGTGTGCTATCTTTACTTGTAGACAATGATGGATGCTGTGTTTGTTGTTCGTTTTGTTTCCCCTCACCTCTTGTCATCGTACAGCTACCAGTCGCTTGGCTACTCTCACCATTAGCTGCAGTAGTCTTGTTGATGTCACGTGGCTCATTTTCCATCCTCTCGTGGTATTTGTTCAGATTGCCGGACTTCATCACCACATCGGAATATGATGATCTTGCTCGCTCCATCCTGTCACTAAGGTGAAGATGAATCGAAGCCAAACCTCAAAATTTTAAGAGCACGGATCTGAAGAACCAAACATGCGTTTAAGCTGAAAACTTATTCGATTGGTCACTCGCTGGTCGTGTCCAATCGAGTAAGTTTTCAGCTCAAATGGGTGTTTGGTTCTCCAGATTCGTGCTCTTGAAAAATTAAGGTTTGGCTTCGATTCATCTTCACCTTAACAGATCTTCCTTCTAGCTCTCCAAGAACCGTCTTGTTCTCCATACATCCCTGGCCACGATGAGCCTTATAGCCACAATGGCGGCACGTGGGAGTCTGGTTTTTGTGAGTGACGAATGTTTCCTCACCGTGAACTGTAATATACGACGGGATCGGCTTTTGCAAGCGAATCCTTACAATACGCACACCATTATCCTTGTTCTTGAAAAACATCTTGTCAGTCCATTTGAACTCGCGGACAGAAATAACTTCACCGTACTATTTCATCCACTCTTCGATCAGTCTATTGTCCATCCTCGGTGGCAGGTCATGGATCTCTACATCTGTGCCGCCATCATCCATGCTCAGGGAAATCTGATACTTCTTCTTGTCGACTTCGATGAAGTGTTTTCGATCGTATTTGTTGACTGTGCTTATCGTCAACTCCATAGTGGCGCACTCAACAATGAGCGCAAACTTCGCATTGCTTAATTGAATCGCGTTCACATCATCGTAACCCAGATTTAACTTCTGATGCACGAAAAGATGAGCTCCCTCTTGTTTCGGTAACTTCGGAAGGTTGCTGAAATTGATCAGGAACGCATTCCATCTAGCCGACATCGTCGGCCTTGGGCTTCGCCACTAATGTGGTCAGCAGTCTCACTCGCGATCACACAACTTTTCTTCACTCCGCAATTCAGAAAGAGATCTGCACGGCTCGACGATCAGAACCAAATTGTTGTATTTATAATGTCTGTTCTTACTTTAATTTCTTCATATATTTTGTTTGCTTTTATTGTTTGATCAGTAGTGATGTAAAATAAATCCTTCTTTTAACATTCATTCATCGTATCGTCGATAATCAAAGTTTGTTTACTTTTCTGAGATATGTCTGTTTATTACTTATTCTAGAATTGTTGAAAAATGTTCAGCTTATCGACAATTTGATTAATAAACACCGCCTTGATAAAAAATAGTCATGAGGCTGACCAAGTAGTGCTTTACCCTTAACTAGTTTATCTATCAATATTGAATGCCATTCAGATTGTATTCGAATTATAATTTACATTACGCATTGTTTTCATATTAGGAACAAAAGTAGAACATTTGCAAAAACCGACTGAATGAGCATTTGAACTGCAACTGCAAATTACAGTCCCTGTCACTAATAACCCTACGGTATAATTCTTTTCGAATCCAGTTAAAATTAAATTTTCTCCCCATTCGCTTTTTTCTTCAAACTGCAACGATGTTTGCCGTCTGCTCTAGGATTTTGAACTTAATCTATGTGGAATCATCTTTCCATGGCAGTTTTTTTTTTGCATTCTGCTGACAAAGTGCCGTAGGTCCATTTGTCGTCGTTGGTTCCAAAATGGTTTTCATGCTTTTTCTTCTTAATTCAATTACACTTGGGGTATGGCTCCAATGTTCGTACAGTGGATCTAGAGATTGAGTCTATAGACATAACCAGTGCCATGGTTTTAGATTTGTCAATGATAAGCCTAATTTACACAACGTTACTGGGAAATTCAGCTGTTTATCAAGAAAATATTTATGTATCCATACGTTTATGTCAGTAATGGTCAGTAATCAGGGTCCTTAACCCTAGCTGTCCTACTCCAATTACAATTCATTCTTCCAGTATTTTTTTTTTGAATTGTGTTTTTCCATGCCGAAAAAATGCCCTGACATTTCCATCTGCATTGCATCTCGTTGCATTTCCAGCTGCGAATGAAAATAATTTACGGTGTTGTTGAGCTGAGCTGCGCTTGCATAATTTACCAGAGTGAAAAACAAGAGTTCCATTAAGTTGCATTTTTTTTCGATTGGTGTTGTTCCCAGTTGTTTTCGATTGACGATCCAAACGTGGTTGAGGTTTAGCTAATGATGACTACAATTTGAATACTTTTTTTTATAATCCCAAGCAGAAAGCGGACTTCATTGATGCACTGTTACGACAACAAATCTGCTATCGCATCGCAACTAGAGCAAACAAAGTCCAATAAAAACCCGCTTTTAGTTTCAAGGGTCTCATCCAAATTTGCGCTTAACTCGAGCCATGGGAGCAACTGCTTCGACAATCCTTCAGCTGCTTCCGCAATAATCTCGCTCGAGTGTTTCTTTTTCTGCTCGTCGTCACAAAAAGGATACCAGTGATGCTGAGAGACCACTTGGTTATTTTCGAGAGCGGAGGCCATCACCCTCTGGGCGGCGAGAGTTGCTATTTTTGGGCTGTAGTAGCTATTTCAGTTCGAGTAGGCAGTGTGTTACTGTAGGGAGGAAAATGGTAGAGAAGACGAAGTTTATTACAGCCATGATTATTAAAAAAAAACAGTGGATTCTTCCTTTCTGGGATGTAACAGATCCATACGAGCAGTTAAGGAAGAACATGTTTTAGTGAGTTGAAATTTTCAGCATAAATATTCCCAATCAATTTTGAATAACAGTTCAATCATTCTTCCAACTCAATTTGTCAAAAACAAAAGAATGCACAAGTGAACTCGTCATATTTTCCAGTCAAAGAGTTAAAGAGTGAAAGAGTCCAAGAGTCCAAGGGTCTAAGGGTCCAAGAGTCCAAGAGTTCAAAAATCCAAGAGTGCAAAAGTACAAGATACCAAGGGTCCAGGAGTCCAAGAGTCCAAGAATCCAAGAGTCCAAGAGTCCAAGAGTGGACCCTAGGGTCCAAGAGTTCAAAAGTCCATAACTCCAAGAGTCCAATAGTCCTAGTCCAAGAATCCAAGAGTCCAAGAATCCAAAAGTGGTAGTGTCCAAGAGTTCAAAAGTCCATACATCCAAGAGTCCAATAGTTCTAGTCTAAAAGTCCAAGAATCCAAGAGTTCAAGAGTCAAAGAGGCTTTCTACCGTTTTTGGATGCTACCTGCAGGGAAACTTGACAATTCAAATAAACAACACCTTGACCTGAACAGCAAGAGACATAAAGCATTTATTATAGAGATACGACTACGGTCTTCCGTATAATACCTGTTTACCTTCCATACATTCTGGGAAGTCCATTCTGAGGGTGGCGGTCCAGTCGAGGATCTTATTAGGTTAGATATAGTTTTGACATCCCATGGCACATAGTACTGTTGTGCCTGCTAAACAATATACAAAAAACTCTCAGTTGATACAGTGGAATTGCACATAGAACATAACATAGAACATAAACATAACCTGAGAAGCAGGCTCTGTGCCAGTCGATACGTAAAGTCAGAGAAGGACCAACAGAAATCTGATTCGTTAGATTGTATCAAAACTATTCAGAAATCATCACTCATAACAGCACGCACTCACAAATCCACCACATTCAACACAGGATTTGCATTCCATTTGCGGTATTATCAAATGGCGTAGAAAGGAAAATCTGCTCCGCGTTGTGGCCTGATTTGAATTCAAAGCCGTCCCTTATCCTGAACGCTCCTCATCCAGTCCAGGCCGCCTCCGAACGAAAAAGTGCACCAAAAAGGAAATCATTTCATCGGGCGACGAGAGCAGAAAGCAAATCAAGTTCGTCGTCCGCCACCGAATGGGATGCTTTTTTGCCCCGGGCCCGAGACTGAAAACTACCGCATTCACCGAGGCTAGTAGTGGAGTTTTTCTTTTTGATAGTATAAACACGCTGCATATAAACAAATAAACACTTGGAAGCCGCCTTACCGATCGTCCTGGCACGTCCTCGCACTACTTCACGCTTGGCGTTTGTAGTGGGATTTCGGATAGTGTGTATCGGGAATTAATTTATTTTTTCAAATAAATTTTAGATTCTTCAACCTAAATATATAAAGCACTTATCATGGAAATAGGAGATTGTTACGATATTCGTTCAGAACTTTTGATAACTATATTCGATATTCGCTCCAATGTTTCATTACTCAGTACTGTACCAAGAAGGCAGCTTCAGGTCCAACAAACATTTTGGTGGATTAGCAACCCACGCTTATTTCAGCTAAATAAATTGTTATTCAGCTACTAATACTACTTGGGGACTCATCTTCAAAATTTTATTTGAAATTCTTATTTGAAAGATCTTTCTTCCTGGTAATAGAACAGCTAGTCCATATTGGTACAGCATACAACATGGTCGGTCTGACAACTTGTTTAGAGTTAGAAAGCTTATTCCTAATACTTTCTAATATTCGAATATTTAAAAAAAATGATGAGAATCTAGCACTTTTGAAACGTTTTAAAACAATCTGTTCGTCGATTTCTATTTTATAAAGTTATACATGTATCAAGACTTGCACGTAGTTGAATCCGATGACATCCAATGTTTCGCTCATAACGTCACCTTATTTGATCGACGAAAATGCCAAGAAACCCAATTCGAGTAGCAACATAAAACTTGTATCAAGTTTAACTCACTTGTTTCAGTGTGGTGAGATGACCGGAAGGTATTGGACGCAAATATCACTCATTAAACCAGGTTTCAAATGTAGTTGTACATCATATTTGCGACGGGACTGATGGGCAGCTTAAATGACATGATATTACAATATATTTTTTGCTGTGTGATTATAGTAGAACATGTTTTCGATCCCAAATCTTTCAGTAAAAAGTATTTTAAAAATTTGAGGCCATTTATGTATAAAAGTAAGATATTTCCTAGAGGTATACAATGGACTATATACTTAAATTAATTCATTCTGCTTTGTTCGAAATATAGTGATACCTCGATATAACGAAACTCGATTTTTATTTTCGTTACGTTATATTAGTGTAGAACTAGCCCTCGTGTGTTAAAATACACTCAAATAAAGATTTAAAAAAAAAAAAAAAAGTTACGTTATATCAAAGCAAAATATTTATTTTTCAAAATTTCGTTCTATACGTATTTTTTATCAGAAAATTAATCCTAAGTTGATATTACACACTTATCATGCATTATCAGTCATTTTTGCATATATTTTTTTTTCTATATTTATTCCTGATTCATTTTTATATTTTATTTCATTTTTTTTTTTCTATTTTTGTATTTTAACGTCTCTATTGGAGTAATCCTTAGAGATATGAATTTTGGAAAAAAATCTTTTGAATCTCGGGGAAACTCTAAAAGAAACTCGTGGATGACATATTTTAGAAATCTATAAAAAAAAAAGTTAATGTTGAGCAGTGCATGAACACTCTAGCTGGGAATTATGGAACTTCAAGAGCTTTATTATGAGGAATTCATGGTAAATTTCTTTAAATAAATCCTATGTAATTTTTTGGAAGGGTTTTAGAACAAATAACCCATTGGTTCCGGGTCATTTGGCCGAAATTTAAAAATAATAGTGAATATGCAGTTGTAATGAATTTCAAAGCTGAATTTTAAAGATCTTATTCAGCTTATTCCGAAAAAAGAATAATTCATCAATATACAAACATTTAACTTTTAGTGTTTGTTCAAGAAACAGACAGCGCTGAAAGAAGAACAACCAAAATGTAATCATTCACTTCTCTGCTAGCGGTAATAGCTGCCAGCAGAGGTTTCTGCGTTGCATTTGAAGTCAACAGTAGCGAAAGCAGTTTACGACTTCTCTTGAAGCCTATGATCAAAAGAAGGGAAAAAATCTTATGAACATTTAAGCAAGTGTTATGCAAAAACATTTTATATTAGTGTTACTTAAAAGAACTGCCGATGATTTGAAGAAGGTAAAACTTCTAATTAAAATATTATCTTAATTATAGCCAACAGTTATGTGACCAGTATAACTCGAAATAATTGCATATTTTTAAAAGAAGGATTAAATTCTGATGAAATTAATTAAAAACACTTGAAACCCTAGCACATCGTTGGTAACCCAGAGACGAATCAACCAGTTTCGAATCTTGACGCTTCGTCCAGAATGAACGGGTTAATTTTATCAAATTTTTTGGAGCACTTTTGTCGACAAACATGACGTCCCGTCACATCATTAAAACAAACAAATTAATTAGCTGATCAGTTATTGTTGTGTTATTTTGTGGTTTGTATTTCGGTTAAACGGCATTCAGCCAAATGACCCGTTCGGCCAGATGGCATTCGGCCAAATGGTTACGTTATAAAGGGGTTACGTTGTATCGAGTGATGACTGTACCCTTATTTATTTCCCAAAATGAATAATTTATGTTGAAACCGATATCAAAACATGAGAATCAATTGATATGTATTCAGATATATCATTTCATACAAATTCGAATTGATTTACAAAAGTATTCATCACGTATGAGTCAACTGAAACACTTTAGTTGGTTTTTCTATGAATTTTGTGCTTAAAAGCATAAAGTTTAATCAACGTTCTTCATTAACGTTCAACACTCCGTCATCGAAATCATCGTCATCATCAAAACTTCAAAAGCAGTTTTTCTGTTCAAAATAAAAAAAGATGAAAATGTGTTCATAGCGTTTCGTTTGGAGAATAGAATACAGTGAACACATTTTTCTGCAATTTTTTTTTGATTTTGGATGAAAAAACTGCTTTTGAAAATTCCGAAATCAATGACGGATTCCTTAAGTAGAGTTCTTCAGAGCTTACTCCAAGGCTGGTACAAAAATTACTCCAGAGATTCCTTCAGAAATTTCTCTAGACGTTAGTTCCAAGGATTCCATCACGCATTATTCCAGGAATCATATCACAAATTCTTCCATAAACTTATCCAGGGATTGCTTTAAAATTTCTAAATGAATTCCACCAGGACATTTTCCAGGGCTTCCTTTTAGGATTCTTCTTTTAATTCAATCAAAAATTCTTTAGTGATTTTTTATAGCAATTTTCCCACATATTTCTTCGGAGATTTAACCAAAACCTTCCCAAGAAATTTCTTTAGTATTTCTACCAATGCTTCCTTCAAGAATTCCATCAAAATATCCTTCCGAGCAGATTATTTTCCTGCGATTCCACCAGGAATTCCTCCAGAAATTCCTAAAGAGATTGCTCAAGGAATCCCTTCCTATAAAATACTCCATCAAAATTTTTACTATGAATTTCCACCAGGAATTCCACCTAGCAAAAATCTTCCAGTAATTCTTTTAGTTATTTTCTCTCGGCATTCCTCAAGGGATTCCTCTTTTAATTCCCAGGAAGAACTCCTGATAGTGTCACTGGAGGAAATACAGGTGCATTCCCGATTTATTGGTGAAATTCCTATAATAAAATTCTGGTAAAATTCCTGGAGGCATTCCTGGCAACCCCCGATAATCCCTGAAGGTATTTTGGGAGGAATCCTTTGAGGAATTTTGAGATTAATCATGGAGGATATTTTGGAAGAATCTCCTGATGAATTTAGCGAGGAATCCCTTGAGGAATCTCAGTAAGAATCCATTGAAGAATTTTGGAAGGATTCTCTTGAAAAAACCTGAAGGAATGGATTTTTGGTGGAATCCCTGGAAAAAATCTGGTAGCATTTCTTAAAAAAAAATCCGAGAGGAATCCACTGTAAATATCCTGATGGAATCTAGAATAAACCTAGAGGAATTTCTGAAGAAATCTTCATAAAATCCCTGACCGAACTTCTGGTGGAATTCCAGTATTTCCTGATGAAATCTCAGAAATCTTCCTAGTGGAATCCATACAAGAACTTCTGATGAAATTTCAGCAGAAACTGATGAAATACCCGGAAGAACTTCTGATGAAATCCATAGAAGAAATCCTGATGGAATTACTTGAGGAAGAATTTCAGGTGGAATCTCTGTAGAAACTCGTGATGGAATCGCTGGAGAAACTCTTGATAAAAAGCCCAGAAGTACACCTGCTGGAATCCTTCGTAAAATGTATGATATAATCTGTAATAGTACTCCTGATGGA
Source organism: Aedes aegypti (assembly GCF_002204515.2). Lineage (NCBI taxonomy): Eukaryota > Metazoa > Arthropoda > Insecta > Diptera > Culicidae > Aedes > Aedes aegypti. The sequence continues at coordinate 388,505,276 of NC_035109.1, read as the reverse complement.
ATCCCTGGACGAATTCTAGATAAACCTCAAATCCCTACAGGAACTACTGATGTATTCTATGTAGGAACTCATGATGGAATCCTTGGAGGAACATTTGATAGAGCTCCTGGCAGAATCCTTACAACAATGTATGATGGAAACTAGTTTAGTTCTCCTGATGGAGTCTCTGGAAGAATTTCTAAAGGATTCCCTAGAGAAACTCCAGATGGAAACCCACGAAGAATTTCAATTAAAATTTTGGGAGGGGATTTCTAAAAGAATTTTGATTGGATTTCTGGAGAAACACCTCGTGGAATCAAGGAAGGAATTACCGATGAAATCCATGAAGGGATGTTCGTAGAATTCTTTAATAATTTCTCGGAGAAGGATTCCTGCTGAAATTTCTGATGTAATTTTGTTGAACATCCAGCAGACCATGAAACGGGCTGGGCTACGCCGAACCGAACTGACAAGCAAACCACGGTGGCCAAATTGCGTGCGCGGAAGCTGTCCCGTGTGCACCGTGAGTGTTTTGTCAAGCTGTCACGTCATGGACGACGAGACATCAAGGCGTACACCAAACAAATCCTGGCCTCGAGTTATTTATCGGTAAGTTTCGCATAGAGGTTCCAGAAATGTTCCCGAAGAGAAAGATGGACAAATTCGCGAAGAAATACCTGTTGTGACTGGCGATCTGCGAGTGCGGACGGTACAGCAGCGTTCTTTACAATCAGCACCATAAACGGGCAGATTTTAGAAAGATGGGTAAAGCATCATCCCTACAGATAGTACGATCAGTTCAGTTTGAGTTAAATCAAATGCGCTTTATTGTCGCCAATCGATTCGCCAACCGTCAAACATGTTTAGCAAACTGTCAAATTAATTCGTCAAGCAGCATTATACACGGTCAAACATAGTGCCAACATGAGCACCAACCAGGGGCGGAGTCCTAGTTGGTCAAACATTCTGAGTAGTTTGTGAACTACATAAAAATTGACGTCTGTTCTATAACGAACGCTACATATAGTGTGATATTTCAATTTTTAATAACTTTGTTAACGAGATTTGCAGCCCAAAGCTGGCTCATCTCAGATCTAATATAAAAAAAAAAACAATTTGTGTAATAAAAATGCTTTTCAGCTACTAATCTTAGCTGAATGAATTTAATCAGTCATCGCGTTTGCTGCTTACTCTAAATTGTAACTCAACATCGTAAATATAGTAAATATTGTAAATATCTATATGGTTGTAGAAAAAAAGTACGCATCGATATAGCGCTTTCTCGTTTGTTATTCATCAAACAAACAGCAGAATGCTATGAAACAGAAATTTTTGGTGCATCTACACGGCCTGTTTGATGTGATCATTTGTATTTAACACAGTTTTACATCGCTTTCAGTTCAGTTTGGAGACGGGGTTGGTGGTCCAATAGCTACCGCTTCTGTTTCATAGCCAGAAGGTCATGGGTTCAATCCCAGGCCCGTTCATTTCCTCGTACTTTGTAGTTGCATCTTTCACTTGCTTCTATCTTCCACTTTTAATATCTCACAGTTGATCTATCATAGTTCATGAGCTTATGCATGCTATAAAACGTTTGACTTTTACTGTGCGCACTATTTTCAAGTTGCCCGTGAGAGAGAGCGAGGCAGCACCAACACACGGTGCACAGTAACACTCAAAAGAATTTATAGCACGTACAGAAGCTCATAGCATTTGCTTGAAACCAAGACGGATAAAAACAAACCATTTGCCTACGTTCTTATAATTCCATAATTATAGCACGCCTTTTCTTACGTCTGATACATACTGCCCATAACTGCATATTTGTAACATTCGACAAAAGTAGGCACTGAGTAAATGGAGTACCAAGTATGAATTTCTCGTCAGTATGGGAAGGCCCCAAAATGTCAAAAAATTACCAAGAATTCAACAATGCTGATATGAAGCTAAAATTTTGTACAGCTCATCGCACATATTGGGTGAATAGTCAGAAAATAATTCTGATAGAAATTTCTTTGTCACAACATTACGAGGCCCATGTATAATCTCAATGTGACTGTTATGCGGTTATATTAAGCAATGTGACAAAACAAGTTGGTATTTTTTCCAAATTTTCTAGAACAATATCATAAATTTTATTAAGTTAGTCGAAAGTATTGATGATTTGATGATGTTCCACGGTATTAACTAGAAATCGTCAAAAATGTCGAATGTGACTGTTTTGCAGTTATGGGCAGCATAGGCAGTCTGCTAACTAAACAGAAGCCTCTGTGCCATTTGTTTACCACCTCTATACCTTCCCACATAAACTTGCGTACATGTAGGGGTATCTCTGGTCAACTGTGAGAGCCAGTTACATCATCAATTCCTCCCCCTTTCCCTCATTGGTTTACATTCTGACGTGGCAGGCGCCATTGCTGCCTAAAAATAGAAGATCACCAGTACTTATACACTGAAGGTGTCTGTGAATCCCAAGCAGTCATCTGACTGGTTCCTTGTGTAATGGCAACCACGGGCGGCCAATCAAGCTCAAGCTCGAGTTCGACATTTCTGTCCTACATCCCTACATCAGAGCAGTGATGAGTTTGTATAACAGCTACCTACCCAGCTTACAAGCAGTTTAATAGATTCGTCGAATGTGTGGATAAAAATTCGATAGAATCGTTGTGTTCGTATCTACAGCACATTTATTCAACATGAATCCGTAAAAAGAAAGTTTCAAGAATGTTTACTGTGAAAGTGCTCTTAGAACAATAAGAAGCAGGCTTTGTCCCAGTGGTAATGTTATGCCAAGAAGTCATCTTAAATCTTTTTCAGAGCAATTTATTGGGATGATATTTTAAGGAACACTCTCTAACAGAAAGTCTTCCCGTTTAGAGTTCTGATAACTAGCTCTAAGTGTACGTAGGGATTCATTTTTAATTTTACTTGATCACATTGAAGCTCAAGTGCAGTTAAAAAGCATTATTGGAGAGAAAACTGTACCCTCAGGGGGCAGAGTCACTGCGATGCATAATAACAAATCCGGCAATGCTCGATGAAACCTCACCAGTCGCCACTTTCCGTAAAGTTCGGGCAGAAAATGTTGCGCACAATAGTCGTTCTGGGGATTTTTTTGCCTCGAAACTCTGGTATGGTGTTTGGCCATTTTTCCGCAGATTTCCCGCGAAGATCAGATAACAACAGAAAACGTGCAATGGATGAATTTGAACTCTCGCCATTCGCAATTGCCAGGGTAGACCATTTCGCGCACACCGAGATGCAATCTGAGACAGAGGAAGTATTATTGCATTCCCGAAATAGTTGCGACGATACGGGGTCCTGCCCCGATCAACAGTATTTTACAAAATTTTAATGGTCGGAGATATTCATTTCAAATTTTTATATCACAAAATGTTGTGTACAATTAATAAGTTCTTCAAATAATAAAAAAAGAAACAAAATTTATTTCACAATTATAGTTATTACAGTTTTGGAAACTTTTATTTCAAAATTACAACAAAATAAGATAAAACAAATCTAGCTTCACTGAGAAATCGTATCAAAATTAAACACTTAATAACAAACTTTGACATATTATCGATATGATTTACTGCATTCATTTAAAATAAATAACAGATTATGTTGTAATATAAATGAATTATAACGAACAAATACACGTTTTTAAAAAAATAACTGGATTTGTAATAATTATGATTTGGTATATACACACCACTTAAGATAGTATAACAATGTATCAAGCGTTGATATAAATAACAATTGGTGATATAATTACGTCATGCATTTCTGATCGGGTCGACAGCCGACTAAGGTTCAACTCTTACCGGTGGAGTACGTGTGGAATTCAAATTGCGCTGTTATCTCAGTATAGTGTGGACATTTTATTCAGGAAAGTTTTGCTTAAATATGGCAATTTATGTTGGTGGGTGTGGTATTTGTCTCGCCGTTTTAATGGGATTTAACCGAGAAATGTTTTTCCCAGTCTTCGTCGTGACCTACTTTTTAACTCTCAATCATTCGCATGAATAACTAACAAAACGGCAAAATGTTGGTCGGGCAACAAAATTACGCTTAAAACCGCCAACGGCTTCTTGTCGCCGGGTGGAAGCTACAGAGGACATCATGGTGAATGGCACACACTATTCACACGCACTCACACAAGCGTTCATACATACCCTTTAGACACACAGAGGAAACCGGACAGCAGTTTGTTTACCATAGTGCCCTATAGTAGCGAACAGAGATTGCGATGCAAAAATGACGGCACTATAAAATTTATATAACATTTAATTATTTATGCTTCCGCGTTTATGACCGGAAATGTCGACTGTAGTGCCTGGAATTGAGTTACCAGGCAGGCAGAGAACAGGATGGCTTGCTTCACACAAACTGAGTTCATTGATTCAAAAGTGTCTTAGTAGTGGAACTTAATTTAGTTGCTAATGGAAACATATTTAAAACGTTCTTCATTATCATAGCCCTCAAATATCCAACTTCGTCTTTTGACTTGGATATTTATTTTATATATTAGTAGTTTGGAAATCGAAACTTTGTTAATTTTGGAAATTAGTAGGACATCCAAAATTCTAATTAATGTATTCGAATCCTCTGAGCAAAATCTCAATAGAGAAACTTAAAAGTGGTTGGAGTATCTTGTACCTTTTAATTTCACCCTTAAATACTTATCTCTGACAGATACGCGTATTTTGACTATCACTTGCAGTCTTCTTCAATGTCAGTTACTCGTATCCACTCAGAAATCCACAAAGAAATTAAAAAAACGCACTTCAGGCAATGTGATCGAACTGTACAAGACGGCATCGTTGCATGTCGCGTGACCATCTCATGGTAGGCTGTCGTGGGTAGTTCATTCAAAAGGCTGTCGTGGGAAGTAAATGATGATAGCTTTCGAAAAACTGTCGTGAGGCGATACATCCACATAGAACTTTTTTGAAGCCGAGTATTGACGCTTCTCTGTGAATTGATAATTTGCACCGCTTCCGCACACTTCACTCCGTAACGAACCTATCGTCCACAATGCCTGCAAGTTATTTGCTAGTTCTTGTAGGTGACGTGAGTCGAATGAACAGCCATAAAAATGTAGGAAGGAATCGAAGCGACCATATGAATCCGCAGCTTTCTAACTCCACTCGGTATTCCTTTTAGCTGTTCCAGAGTTTCCCGTACTTCATTCTTGATTGACAACATCTCTCCTTATGTAATCGTTGTCCATCTGCGATGGCAAATAATGGAGTCTGACAACTGTGGCACCATCATCCATAAGTAGAGCTACAAGGACTTTCACGTTGTCGTAAGCTACCTCGTGTTTTCTGCTATGGTTATCAACAATATCTAACGCTTAATCCCAACCTAGCTATTAAACTCGACGTATATTACTCCGTTGAATCCGTTGAATTGGAAAAAACTGCACTTGTTGCGATGGTATCTTTATCTTGTAGAAAATCAAATCCGTGATTACTCCGACCTTGGGTTTCCTAGCCATTTCCGAAAAAAAATGACCATGAACGTGTTTAATTGGATTGTTAGTACTAGTACCCGCATTTGTCCCTCTTCCGAGGTCAATATTTGTATTCTACTTCTCACTATTGAACGGTTCGATATCACGTCTGCACGCATCAAAAGCCAAAATTGAGACTGCTCACGATCAAAGCAAGCAAAGAAAAACATCGTATCTGTTTCAGTCCATGGTCGGCAATGTTTCGCAAGTTGTAACAATCTTGATAAATAGCATCCGCCACGGCAAAAACATTAACAAGGCAGGCTCTTTACTGATGCAAATCTCAGTAGCAGTGAATCTCAAGTTTCATTGTAAACATGTGACATCACTCCTATCGTACCATATACCTTTTTTACAAATCCTCTTTCATTTTTACGTCGCTACAGCTTGTGACGGAATCGTAAACTTGATAATTTTTAGTTCATTATCTGGTATGATTGTTATTTATATCTCTGGAATCATGAAAAGATATCCGCTTCATTTATCAAGTACATTTACTTCCCGAAATTCTCCAAATTGAGATAGAAATTTTGATAGCAAAACAATATTAAAATTGCTCTCGGGAGAGCTCCGTAATTGCGACGTGACGAAGTAAGCACATGAAATATAGATTAGTCTAGTGAGAGTGAGAAGACTTGTTTCATCAGTGACGTAAGTCCGTCATGATACTTAACAGCCCTGACCGCTGCTCGAGAGATATACAATGCATGTTCGTTTAGCTCTACATTCTTCAATTAGGAGGCATTAGTGAGCTTAAATGTATCAAACTCATACGTTTCAACATGCAGAAAACAAATTTCTTAGTGAAAAAATCTGTTGTTCCAAAGTGGATAGCCCTGGCGCGCTATGCATTAATTCGAAAAAGAGTACTTATGAATTCTTTCTTACGTAATGTGCTACTTTTGAAACTTATTTTAAATATTCAGGTGACCAATGCGATAAAATTTAAAATGTACATGTTCCAATCTTGTCTTTTAGTTAAAAGCACGCAATTATTTTCACATTTCAACACACTTTGTGACCTTTGAAACAAATGTTGAGGACTGCCCTATCTTAAATAATACTGCTATTAACGACTGGTGAATGTCACATATTCTATCCTGTTTTAAAAATTAAAGCTTATTGTTTTCTAGTGGCAAAACGCTGAATTAAACTGATATACAGCATATAGGCCTGAACCAAGCAACTGTACTGAAGAAATCATAATCCTAAGCATTAATTCAACGACGAACCATTCAAAGTTTGTTGAACAACTACATAAAGGCATCATTCTTACCATTAGCAAGACGAAAGTGCGTGTTATCATATTTAACTCATTAGAAAGAAAAGAAAGAAAGAAACAGCATGAAACGAGGACACCAATTGCTAATCCATCCTTGACTGATTAGCTACAAATGAATTTCAACTCCGTCAAAACAAACGAACCGTTTTGCTTGGGATTTCCGATGCAGTCAGTGTGTAATTTTACATAAAACTGTTTCTAAAGTCCCAGCATCAAAAATTTTGCTGTTTTTGTACCTTTTGAGAAGTTGATATAGTTGAATAGTTAAGCAATTCAAAATATGCTAAGTATAGCGATTTGAATTTGAGGTCAACAGTGGTGGAAAAGTTTTGTATCACGAAGTAAACCAACGCAAAACAAACATGACAAACTTCCGAACAGGTTTTGTTCTGAGTAAATTCGCACCCGCCTGCACGGGAGAACCTTTCCAAAGGAAGAGCAAAAATGGTGTGATTTATTACAGTTTATTACAGTTACAAATCAATTGTACATCCATCAAATTGACAGTGTACTATTATCTTGTAGTCAAAATCCCTTGTAAACCGGAAATCCCGAATTGTGAATAGCTTTTTTTTTTATCAAAATCGCAATTGACTCTGAAAAGATCCGATCATTTTTATGAATCACTTTAGCTTTGTTTACTCGTGAGTACGACAGATGCGGCTAAAAAAGCACTCTGATAATCGCGAGCATTTTGTTTTGATTTTGTTGAGATTCAGCAGACATGTTCCATCACTAATGGTAAATATAATCCCTAGGCACAAACATCATACAATTTTAAAGCAATTCTTATAAAAAAATTCTCAAGATATTAAAAAACATCAATCAAATTCCATAAATCGGTTCATAAACAAAAAAAAAAAGATAGGTCACGAGTAATGACAAAGCTTAACCCGTATACACCCTGCAAATAAAAAAAAAAGTTCAAATTGCTGCCATTTTGACTGCGTTTTAGTTCGAATTGAATCTTCTGGATGTCTAGTATTTCAATCATCATTGGAATTTTTGGATATGTCCACTGGCGAATTCCGAAACGTCATGTGAGAACTAAATGAGTCTCTGAGACTTA